>NW_006239408.1:142244-166646 GCF_000226075.1 Solanum tuberosum | reverse complement strand
ATATACAATTTTCTCTCGCTTTATACAAACACAAACACACTTTATACACTTGTGTTTGTATAAAAAACGAGAGAGGTGAGGGAGAGAACGAGAGTGGCGAGCGAGATTCACCAGGAGAGAGGTGAAATAGCAACAATTTGCTATGAGGTACAATTAAATCAAACTATATTTATAGCATTTAATTTGAATTAATAGTTTACTATTATTTACAATTTTCCCTTAAAAGGGAAAATTTCATATATGGCAAACAAATTTTATGAAATAACATTCTATGGGTATAATTTACATAATTACATTCCATGGGTATAGTTTAGTTTGTTAGGTACCTTCAATTTGTATAAAACATTTTTTTTGTTTTTAATTTATACAAAATTTTATTTTTTCAGTAAATGATAATAATAGCACTAAATATAGTTTACATAATCCCATGATTTAAGCTAAACGTTCAAAATCAAATATTTTTCCAAAAAAAGAATTCTACATCGATAGAAAGACAGTATTTGTATTTGTAATTCTTTTGTATATATCTACAAACTATATTTGTGTATTAGTATGTGTATATGAATATGATACTTAAATATGCAAATATACAACTGTCTCATATGACTTTGTATATATTACATTAATATACAACTCAATATATACATAACTTCCGTAATTTGTATATAACTACTAGAATATACAAATTACAATATACAATTATAATTTAGGCATAAACTAGGGATAAGGGTCTGAAAAATATCCCAACTTTGGTCGGATTTGCTGTTGCGATACTAAACTTTCATAAGGACCTATTACCTTCCTAGACTATTTAGTACCATATTTTTTACCATCTGAACTATTTAATAGTGTATTTTAAAGGTATATATGTGCCCACGTGGACACATTACTATTTATAATTTTACATTATTTTTTTATGTCCACGTGGGCAAATATATATGTTTAAAATACAGTATTAAATAGTCTAGGGAGGTAATAGGTCTTCATGAAAGTTTAGTATCGCAACAGCAAATCCGACCAAAGTTTAGGCATTTTTCAGACCCTTATCCCCATAAACTATATACAATTGTCTTTTGTATTTATCTACAAACTATATTTGTAAACTATATACAATTGTTTTTAATATACAAGTCACTATATACATATTACCTTAATATACAAGTCATTATATACATAACTTTAATAATTTGTATATAACTAATAGAATATACAAATCCCAATATACAATTACAATATAATTTAGGCATAAACTATACATATACTTAAAGTAACTTTTTATCTTTCGCGTTGTTAATAACTTTTTGAATTGCCATTGAGTCATTTTTTTTCTTGAATCTCAATTCTTCAATAGATTGTTCATCTTGAACTTGTTTAGATTTTGCCATAGACCCTACATTAACCCCAAAATTCAGAGTTAAACCCATTGAAAATGAGGGTGGATTGTCAACAATATTGACATGCAATGGCATACTTCTCATAATCCTCATAGATGGAGATGAATCATCCATTCTGATTTTGACCTTTGAAAAACTTACAATCTGATAAGAAAGAAAGATTTTTTAAAAAAAATATGAAAAAACTAACTAGTATATACATATACAATTGTTGAAGAAGGAAAAAAGAAAAAAAAACTGGATTCATGGGTTGATTTTGGCGCTTACTTGCGAAAATTGAAAGCAAGACGAGAGGGAGAACGTGAAATTTTCCCAAATTCGAAATTCAAAATAGGAGTGGAGGAGTGATTTTAGGAGAAATATATGGAATAGAGATAGGAGAGATAAAATTGATTTTGTATAAAATTATATACAAAGCATAAAAAGGTCTTTTACGATTGGGTATACAAAGAGGTGATGAATCCCATTAATTATGACAAAAAAACTGAAACTATAATTACTGACAGTAAATAAATTAAACTATACCCTTGTTAACTAACTAATTACTTAGGGCCATCCCACGTTATTTTCCCTAAACAACCATCCAAAAGTTGTAATAAGGACCAAAACAGATGAATTCTAAAACTTAAGGGACACAATTGAGTTAAAAACTCTTTTAACAATTACAGAGCATTGCCCGCCGACGGTTGTTTGCTTGCGCCGGGCGGGACAAATACTGCAAAGCCGCAAATCCCTTTCAGTTTTACTATAAATTGTTGGCAATAGCTAGTTGATGGAGTCGGAAGTTTCTAGAAATCCATGGCGAGTGCTGGAGTTCTACAGTGGAATTGGTGGCTTGCGGTATTCTCTGCTCAAAGCCGCCGTCAACGCTACTGTTGTGGAAGCTTTCGACATAAACGACGTCGCTAATGACGTTTACCAGCACAACTTCGGTCACCGGCCTTTTCAGGTGTTTGAGAAAAAAATCACCACATAATTGCTTTGTTTAACAATTAATTTACTTTTACTGATTCTCGCCCACTGTTTAAATTTAGTGGAGAAGATATCATATCAAAGTTAGAAGTTTGAAAATTTATTGAATTTGAAGTGTTGAAAGTTTGTATAGAAGTGTTTATTAGTGAAATGGTATGCTACATTTTGAACGTATCAAATTGTGAAGAATTTCATGTAAATTAGGATTGTGGGAGTAGCTTTTCCAGTCTTTATTCTGTCGATGAAAACTCGAAGGAGAAAATACAGAATCCTGTTGGGGTATTCAGATGCAAGATTATTCAGTTTGTTGAACTTGAATGGAGTAATATTTTCATTCTAAGACCAATAAGCATTGTTCAGTAATAAAACATATATAGTTGTGGATGTAATAATATTTTTGTTTGTCTCTGCAGTTGAAAATTTGAATTATTCAGTATTTATTGAAGGAACATGTGGCATACCTAAGCTTTTTAGGTTCCTTTTCTTTTATACATAGTAAGTAGAGAAAAAATTGTATGAAGAGAAGTAAAAGTGAGTTTTTTACCATGCATGAAATGTTTACTTTTTTAGTCTCACATGGAAAAAATATTGTGGACTCTCAGTTTGAAATGGAGGGAGCATTTTACTCTATGAATGTTATACAAAAGTTACTGATAATTTATACTTGTCAAAAAAAAATTTCACTGAGAATTTGCTTATCCATTGATAAAGTGTATATATTTGGGTGACAATAGGGTAACATTCAGACTCTGAATGCCGCTGATCTTGACAGCTACAATGCTGATGCTTGGTTACTTTCTCCTCCTTGTCAGCCATATACTCGACAAGGTGATGAATTGCATTCCCCCATTTTTTTTATAGTCGTGGTGCCCAGGCCAGCAACTGTGTTCCCCCATTTCACTTTTCTTTCTTTTTCTTCTTATGGCCATATTAACTGAAACCTTTTTGTTACATTTTTGTGTCAGGACTCCAGAAAGGTTCTAGTGATGCACGTGCATCATCATTTCTTAAAATTCTGGAACTTGTACCACAGTTATTACGGCCTCCATCATATCTTTTTGTGGAAAATGTTGTAGGATTTGAGGTTTGTGTCTTTCCCAATCATGCTTCATTCTACCACCTATGTTTTTCCTTATTTTATCCAGCTGTCTTATGCTATATTGGGGCAGATGGTCATCTTGGAATATATATAAAACCTTTTTCCTTCATTGCAGACTTCTGATACCCATGCGATATTGGTCGATATATTGGAAAAGAATAATTTTGTTACACAAGAATTTATTTTGAGTCCACTGCAATTTGGACAGCCATATTCTCGGCCTCGTTATTATTGCTTGGTATGTCTCTATGTCTTCCTCTTTGGATTTTTATCAATAAAAAGGACTAGTGTCTATATTCATCACATGTATGTTTTCATTCATTGCGCATGTTCTGGACTTCTTTCATTTTTTAAATAGTTGTCTATCGGTGATGTTGTTAATATTTGAATTACGCTTATTAACTGATGTGTTGAAATGAAATGAGCTGAGTAGAACGGAATAGTAACAAAGAACTTCATATACCTAACCCAACTAGTTTTTGATTGATGTATAGTCAATTGTTTGATGGATTACACTTATATGATTGGTGAGAAATGATTGAGATGCATTATGGGAACTGACTGAACTTTCCTCAATAAAGACGAAGTCTTTTGTGGGGAAAGATCACTGAGGAGCACAAAGAAAACAATTAAACAAATTGGGAGAACTTGGTCATGTCTCCTCTTTGGCTTATGAAGCTAACCAGCATGTTTTTTTAATAAAAGTTCTCCTATTTTTCCCAGATAATGGGAAAGGATAGGTAGTTTTACCTACTGATTGTTGTCGATTCTTCTCAACAACTAAATTTAACATATTGAAACTTTTAAGTTGCATCTTTCACAACCTAAAGTTCATTGTGCTTAAGCAAACATGTTGTGCAGAGCAAAGTATATCGTTTGATTTGATTACTAAGTGTCGAAGTCAAGGTTAATATTGGGCAGAGACGAGCACAGATAAGAAAGCTTAGTCAAATGTTTAACATCTAGTAACTAACATGGTTCCTCATAAACCTCTGAATGACATTCAGGACACGAAAATTTTCTGTTAACTGCTTTTTCAGTTACCTTTATTTTAATATGCTTGAATAATCATTACAAGTAATCTTACATTTTAGTATACAGTTGGATGCTTCATTTATAAAAAACTTGGGTCACATAGTTGACTAACATTTTAAAGGTAAAAATGCAGTACTGTTTTATTTTTAGGCCACACATAGCTTGGTTTACCTTGTTGTATGTAGCCCTTGATCTGTTCTAAAGTAAGTAATTGTTTTGAGTTTCCCCCAAAGATTTGGTGTGGTGGTAAGAGGGCGACACGTAATGTATAGGTTCTAGGTGCATGTCAAGGGTTCAAACGTTGTGGCAGACGAAAGCCTTTAAGCAGAGAAGGGTAGAGAAATGACCCATTATCCATTTTGAGTTTTGAACCATGCAAACCTTGTGAATTTTTTTGTTAATAAGAAAATGTAAGTGTCTTGAGTTATCCTTATGTTAGTCCATTGTTCTTACCTGTTATGTTCCTTAAACCCATAGGCAACAAACAGTTATTTAGTGTTTTGTTTGTCCCAATTTATGTGGCATACTTTCCTTTTTAGTTTGTCTCAAAAAGAATATCATACTTCCTTATTTAGAAATCATTTGACTATAAACTTCCATTTTACTCTTGATGAGACGATTTATAGCCACACAAATGTCTATGACTTTTTCTTGACCACAAGTTTCAAGAGTTTGTCTTTCTTTCTTAACCTCTGTGCCCAATCATCGCCACATGAATTGGGACGAAAGGAGTATTGGAAAAGTGTTGGTGACTTTATGGACAGTCTTATAGATTGCAGAAGACCTGCTTGAGTTGGAAACTAAATAATCAACACTTATCATTCTTAACATCATGGGAGTAAACTGGGTAATGCCAAGGACCTCAATGGAGCTACTGAGGCTGGCTCTTCAATGGGATGGGAAAGGCAAAAGTGCAAACCTGGAACTCAATCCCCGCCGCTATTTCGTGGACCATTTGGAAAGAAAGGAATGCAAGAGTTTTTGAAAGCAAAATTGAATCTGTAATTAGCATGAAGTACGGATGTATCTCCTTCACCTTTTTTGGGTGTAACATGGCTAATTGCAAATGATATAGATGCCATGTTAGATTTCTCCTTACACTTGCAGCCGTGATGAGCTGCTCTCTCTGTATGTTTCTTTAAAGCACTTTCTTGTTGCTGTATTTGCAATGAAGTAACCTTTAATAATCAAAACACATTGTTAAAGACTAAATAGACATGGGAGTTAAAGTAAATTTAGGATGCAAATGTGGCTTATTGGCGATCAAAATTCATTTCATAATTAGTTCATTCCTTGTGTATGTAATGCAATCAACTTATGGTTATTAATTTATTTATTTTGCAAAACACAAATTTAAATCACTGAAATTACTTTACTGCAGGCCAAGAGGAAACCTTTATCCTTTGAAGTCCCTGAATTTAACAATCAGCTTCTTCGGACCCCTGGTCCTTTACTTGGGCAGACTGAAAGCACAATGGAAAGGGAACAGCTGCTGTCACCAGAGTACTGGGATGAGCTGCTTCAAGCTTGTCAACCTGTAGACGATTTTCTAGTATTTAGAACTTTTGGTAATCGGAAGGACTCATCAACTTACTCTTTCCATGCTAATGATTCTGTAAAATCAGATAGAAGTGATGAGGAAAATGATGTGTACTTTGTTCCATCAAGCCTGATTGAAAGATGGGGAAGTGCCATGGGTATCCTTCTTCCTGTTGATTCCTACAGCTTCCTCTGTTTCTTATGTCATTTATCTCTCTCTCTCTCTGCTCGTCAATTGTTGTTGGGCTACATCCTTAAAAGATCACAGATATTGTTTATCCTCATTCAAAGCGTTGCTGTTGTTTTACAAAAAGCTATTACAGATATGTGAAGGGTACTGGCTCACTGTTGGCAACTGCCCAGGCAACTGTCCAGGTAAAGCTTTAAAGTATCATCATGATGTTAACGTTTCTCCTTTGAATATGTTTTTTTTAAGTTGCCTTTATAATATAATATAACAATTAAGAAAGAGACTCTGTAGTTTTGAAAAGTTGGTTATAATCTTATTTTCTATTTTGCTACTCCATGGGATTACCTTGATATTTCTTGTTGAAGGTTTCTGTAGAAATGGAGAAGGAAACCTTTTGGGAACTCTAAGAAACATACGATATCATACATGCAACCATGCTTCTGCATACATGGAGGATAAGTTGATTATTATTTATCTTCATAACCCATTACAATAAGTAGTTCCACAGTCTTTATAATTTTACGAGAGTTTTCCCTTGTCTATAATGCCTCTTTCTGTATTTAAATTAATTCAAACCCTCACTTGAGATTTTTGTTCTATGAGACTCATGTGCGTCTTGTTCACACTGATCACATGGGCTCTCTTTTCTTGTTGTTATGGAGGTTTATCTCTCTTCCACCCCCCTCAGCAGTCAAATATTCTTTTAGATGTTAGATATTGCAGTAACAGGAGCAGTTATAACTTATAACACCTAAGGATGTTCTAGCGGTCAATGAAAGTGGAATGAAGACTATAAGAGACGAGAAATTTTGACGCTTTCCCCCGCCTACCATCTAGCTGCAATCCTTCCCTTAACCCTAATCATGCTTAAGACATGGAATTGGATGCTTCTTACTCCAAAAGTCAATAAGTAGAAAAGTGAGGAAGTGTTTTTGGCTATGTTAATACAACTAGCCATACTTGTGTGAGAATGGTCATTGCTTGCCAAGTGGCATTTATGGGGCCATAATAATGCATCTTTCCCTCTCTTTGCACACATCAACCGCAGCGAATCCCCTACCCCTGCTAATTGAGGCCTAAGGTATAGCACTAACTGTATCAAATGTACTAGCAATGACTTTTGAGGGCCCATCCATTCTTTTTCTTTCCCTCTGCTTGTCACATCATATCCTCGTCCCATACAAACCATGTCACTGTTATCGATTGGATCTTCTGTGCTCCTTTATTAGTTGGGTGGAAATAATTAGATGAATGGATTATTAATTGAAGAAATAGAAGTGGAAGATGGATTGACTATTGTGCCCAATGAAGCCCAACTATGTACTGCTCTAAAACCTTATTAAAAAAAAAGTGTACTGCTCTAAGAACAAAAACCTTAGTAACTTAATTCCAACAAACAAACATCAATTAGAAGGATCTCTTACTCAAAAAAAAAGAATGATTTTTACTCGGTTAAGATATTTTTCTCTTGTCCAATTTGTTCCAAAAATTTGTACAGTCATCCTTGGGAATATGTATGGGATAAAAAGTCAAATGTGGTAGAGAAGAAACTTGATAGCATTTAATTTGAATTCACTTGAATAACCGGGTCCAAGTGGGTATAACCCCTGTTGTCAAAGTAGAATAATGTGCCAGGGCCATTGTGAATGGTGCTTGTTGTGGGGAGAGATATGTTGTTGTGCCAGCTTGGTTCAGGGTAACCTTTGTGGAAGGTTTTCTACCTAGAGGTTGTTGAGTGGGTTTTGAGGTTTTTGTGCCTTACCGGTTCTGGAACTTCACCTAAAGATGCTGATGGGTGAATGTGTATGGGAGGAGATGATGTGAAACATGCTTGGGAATTCAAAGAAATTGAAGATGGATTCTTCAATCTCACATGAACACCAAGAACAATTATGGGAAGCAATAAAAGGATAGGAAGATTAAGACAATTGTTAGGGTAAACACACACCTATGTAGTAATTACCTAGACATATGTAAATGCAATCAACAATTTTAAATCCAGGATAAGAAGAAAGAAAGGATTGTTCTAGAGTTGAAGTGCAATCAACTAACTCAAAGAAACAATGAAGGGAATTTAGTAACTAATAAGATTAATATTCAAATAAGATACAATCCTAAGGGAGAAGGGATATGACTCATACATAAATTACTAACTTGCAGTAATTTAAAAGTGGTTTAACTCCAACTTTCATACAGTAACCTAAACTCATCCTCCAAAAGTAATTGCCCTTTAAGAAGAGAGACCATATCCCACAATATGCTTATGCGGATATCTAAAGAGTGGAGAACAAGGTCCAAGACAACTAGAAGCCCAAAAGGAGAAGGAAAACCCATGTCATTGGTCCTAAATGAAGAGGCCCTAAATTTAAAAGTATTTTAGTATTTTTTGTAGGCTATTAGGTTGTTCTCTTTTTTTGAGTTTTATTTGGATGATGAGTTTAGGTTATTCTTTGAGAGTTAGGGATTTGTTCCATTCTTTTGAACCTCTCTTAAATTACTACAAGTTAGTTATTCATGTATGAGTTCATATCCCTTCTTCTTTGGATTGCATCTCTTAGTTGAATGTTAATAATAAAACCTAGTTCTTTCTTCTCCTTTTGGACTTCTAATTATCTTGGACATTGTTCTCCACTCTTTAAATATCCCCAATTCACAAATATTGTGTATTTTGAAGTTCGGAAAGAAGCCTACATTTCATGATGGCCACCTCGTATCCCATAGGAGATATTTGGGATGGAGGGGTGATGGGACGAGAAGGGAGGAGAAGAAAATGAAAGAAAGAGAAGCAGTAGGGGGGTTGGGCTTGCTGGGCTGGTGTGTGAAGAGACAGGGAGAAACGAATAATGCATTATTGTGGGCCCCACAAATGCCTCTGGCAAGCAATGACCACCCTCACACAAGTTTTACCTTGTATTTAACACAATGTAAAGTGTCTCTGACCCAGGTTCAAATTCCGCAAAGGGTAAAGTTAATTTCTTCTCAAATTAAGTCTTGGTAGACAGAGTTATCCAATACATTTACTAGTGGAAGGATGCAGGTACTGATGTAATAGTTGTGGTAATTGGTATGCGCAAGTTGACCAGGAAAGCATCGTTATAAAAAAATAGTTATGGTCATTGATCTACTTGAAACATAATTTATTTACTTGTCAATTTTATTCTTTTTTACTTATGGTTGTATATGCACTGCCTGTTGGTTAATTCTAGATTTGCTTATGAGAAGACAAATTGACATCCCTCATTTAAAGGTGAAAAAGTGTAAGATTCGACACCGGGGTGTGGCCTTTTTGCCTTGATGTCACCACCCCATGAGCATAGCCATGTTCTTGATTCGAAATTGGGGCGGAGGTTCATAACTTCCAAATGGAGGTATAAGTGATGAAGTTGCTCGTGTCTTGCCGCGACGTTAAATTCCCTCCGTCCATCTTTACTTGTCCATGTTTGACTTGGCACACCCCTTAAGAAGCAATAAATGAAGTGGTAATTTTACTATATAACCCCTAATTATTGTAAGTCATCTCACTCATTGGGAAATGAATTAGAAATAACTAGTACTTAATAATAATGGTAAAATAGGTATAAAATGGCATATTATCTCCTGGACTCCCAAACTGGACAAGTAATAGTGGACATCAATTTTTAGTATAATAGACAAGTAAAGATGGAGGGGGGAGTACTTAACTGCTCCATTTGATTAAAGGCTGGTTTCTCTAGTTTCCAAGATGAAGTGTTGTGTATCTGAAAGTTATAGTTTTTTTCTTTGATTCTATGATTAATCAAAACGTTCTTCTGTTTTATTTAGTTTGATCTGGATAATTTATACTGATGTTGGATTATTCATTCTATTTTCTCCGTGTTATTAAAAGTCATTGGTTCATCACTTAAATCGATGTGAAGTGAGGAGTTATCGCTTCATGGAGAAGTGTGTGCTTCAAACAATGATGTAAAAGTGATCCCAGTAAGAAGTAATCTCAACTTTGAGGATTTGGATTAGGAGCGGCTGTCACACTACAGCGGCATTATTGTATATTGGAGGCTAACATTAGTTATTTTAGATGTAATTTGGCTATTATGGTACTAAACTCTTATGTGTTTAGAAGGACAAATATACCCTCGAACTATCGTAAATGGTATCTAGATACCCTTCGTTATATTTTTAGGACACTGATGACCCTACCGTCCAAATTTTGGGTTGTATATAACCTTTGAACTAACGGAGAGACACGTGTCACAATCTTAACGGCCTATCCAAAATTTATTTATTTTTTATCCCTAATTAAAAAGCCCACCCAAAAACCCACCCGGATAAGTACAACCCAAAAAAAAACCCGACCCACACCCAAATAAACCCATTTTCCCTTTCTTCATTGTTCCATCATCCAAACACCCCACGAAATAGATCGACACCGGAAACACCACTGCAATTTCATCTTCTTCGGCAAAGACCAAAAAATAAAAAGACACATATTATAACCCAAAAACCCCCAAGTATACATGCTCCTCTCTTGTGTGATTGATAAACCTGATAAAAGGTAGCACAAATGAGTCAATAACAATATGTTTGATTTCGAGAAGGATAGAGGGAAAGATGGGAGAAAGGACAAAGATTTTTTGGTTTATTTTGAACTCGTGAGGTATTAGTGTGAGGTTTTGATTGAGAAATCATCACCAACTACCAAAATTGACAACACCCAGATGTTTATAAATTGGAATTTCAATGAGGCAAAAAAAGTTATAAATTTTGCGATGCTAAATCCATTCGAAGCTTTTTGGTTCTGTTTGCCGGTTCTACTGGCGCAATGATGAAGGAGAGATGGGTTCATGATGGTCAAGTTTCATGGTGGCCGAAGGGTCATTGCATCGCTGATTTCGCCCGGAGCAAGGGAGTTGAGTTTAGGAACAATTAGAGGCGATTTTGTTGTGGAACTTCATCGGAGAAGATGAGTCGCGACGGTGTGGTGGAGTTCCGGCGTGGGTTCGGTGGGGGTGTTAATTGGTTGCCGATGATTGGTGGAACAATGAAGATAAGAAAATTGGTTGGCGATGATTGGTGGAACAATGAAGATAAGAAAATTGGAGTTTATTTGGGATTGGTTTTTTTTGGGGTGGGGTGGGGGTGGGTTATAATTATTTGGGCGGGTTTTCGGGTTGGGCCTTTTAATTATGGATAAAAAATAAATAAATTTTGGATAGACAGTTAAGATTATGACACGTGTCTCTCCGTTAGATCAAAGGATATATACAACCCAAAATTTGGACAGTAAGGTCATCAGTGTCCTAAAAGTATAACGAAGGGTATTTAGATACCATTTACGGTAGTTCGGGGGTATATTCGTCCTTTTTCCCTTAATTTTTTATAACTTGTACACTTGACTTCAAAGAAGCATGCACTTCACTTAACCCTCTTCAATCCTCATGCACCTTGTAATTTTTTTGTGCTTTTCACTTCAAAAAATATTGCTCTCCAATGATTTCATGGGGTGCCATTTCATAAATACAGGAAAGAACAGAGAATAGAACGCCTTCACTGCAGGGTCTGTCTCTTAGATACTTCACGCCTAGGGAGGTATTCAATTCTCTTTAGTTTTGTGAAATGTTCTGTCTTCTTGCTTCTTTGCTTTCTTGGAAAATAAAGCAATATAGATTCAAGACATCTCACAGATCTTGATTGTAGGTTGCGAATTTGCATTCTTTTCCAGAAGACTTCCAGTTTCCACAACACATCAGTCTTCGCCAACGGTACATCTTTTTCCCAGTACTTGTACTTCCTTATTAATGAATCATTTTTTTCTCAACTCCTGTGATTGTAGTTCAAATAGTTAGTGTGTAATTGTTGTTTTTTATTCATAGAAACTGATGTTGCATAGGCCTTAAGGGAATTGTCGATCTTGTATTGATTCCTGTCTTTCTATGGGCCATTTTGACTTTTCCTATTTTCGAAACAGTGTACCCCTTCCTCTTCATTTTATGTGGTGGTGTTTGACTGGGCACTGAGTTTAAGAAAGAAAGACATGTACATATCATCATTACCATTAGAACTTGTGATCTTAAACATGCCATGGCATTTTTATGGCTATAAGAACATATCGTTAAGGGTGAAACATGAAGTTTAAAGTCAAAGAATTTCCAAATACAGAAAAGTGTCATTCATTTCGGAACTGACTATAATGGAAAGAGTGTCATTTAACACGAAAGAGATATCATGATTCTGATCCATTTCATTGTTTGAGTTGGATAGAAGGTGATTAGACCTTATCTACAAATGCATATTGTCACAAGTGAACAATTAAATTAACAAACAAACGAGTACATTAATACGACACAAAATTGCCCGAGGTTGCCTTGTGAAATTACAGTTGTCACTTTAGTTAGCTTTAAAGCTATTCCCGCAAGAATGAGAGAGTTCGTCCTGGGCTCCTGGATTTACTTAACGAGATTTGAGCAATTCTGTTCTGGGTTTCATAAAAGAATCGCGTGCTAACATATGTCTTTGGGTTTTTTGGTGCAGTTATGCAATGCTAGGAAATAGTTTAAGTGTGGGAGTGGTTGCTCCATTGCTTCAATATCTCTTCACCAACCCATCATGATTATATTATTATCTGAAGCTCCATCTATACAAGTTTTACTGGATAAAAATTCACAGCCAACAGTTTTTCCCTAAATCTGATGGTCTAGTAGATGGATGCACTAAAGAAAAGCAGTGCTGACACGATGATGCGGATTGCAGAAGACCAATCTGTAACCAGCGTTTCTATAACTTGATCCAGGTGAGATGATTGCGTTTTGACTTCAGTAAATCGTGTTAAAGAGAGATATATGGGATGCCCCTTCTGCATTCTGCTCATTGGCTGCGTAGAATGGTTCTCAGCTGCACTCACAATATTTTGAAATGTATGAGCTTGGAGCCATTGGTAAACCGCAAGAGGTGCTTGCCTAATTTCATCTCTAAGATCTATCAAAACATTTGAATTGAGTAGAAGGAGATTTCACAAATCCTTCTTGATTGAACAGGTTAAAATGATGTTTATTCAATATACTGTAACTTTAAAAGCTCTTAAGAAATCTGTTGCATGCAAAAATTGTTTGTATAGAATTATTGCACTCAAAAATTATATTTGATTTCGTCTTCTTTTTTTATTTTTGTAAATTTCTGATTTAATTAATCAGTTAAATATTAAAAATTGTTGGAACAATAAGTTGAGCTTCAATTTGGATGTGAGATTTGAGTTGTGAAGTCATATCCAACATGGATAAACAATGAAGCTTTTGAGTTTTAATTTTTTAGTGGGTCGGGTTGGGGATTAAAAGAGTTTAAATGGGTCAGTAGATTTGATTGAAAAAAAATGTGTCACGTAGGCGGCATATAGGAAAATTAAGTTGGAACATGGAGACTTAACACAATAGAGGTAAATATGACTTGCGAGCAAATAGGATTTTTTTCCCCCTCCATAATTTTATGTAATAGAAGTAAAAAGAATGATTTTTGCACGTTAAACTCAAAGCTAGATGACCACCATTGAAATTTACCCAACTTTGGAGATTCTCTCGTATTTTCTTCAAGAAATTGAACACAATTTTGAGTCACAAACTAATGTAATGATCAAAAGGGATCAAAAAGTTGCAGCAGCTCCTATAAATTTCCTTGCAAATGTCGTTACACTGCCATATAACATTGTAATAACCGTAAGATAAATGGCTCTACAAAACTTAAGCGTAGTGACCAATGACCTACAAATTATATTTAACTAATTATGACATAAATACTATAAGATTCACTATAGCTAGAATCAAAAAAACTTACAAGAAAACTACTCCATTGTAGAAAGACAGCTTGACGTGAGAATCAACTCTAATGTACTCTCTATATAATCCATTCACAATTCAAACAATGAAAATCAACGTTTCTCCTAATTAATCTCCTAACAAACCAACAAAACAAAATCAAGAAATATGAGTTTATCATCTCCACCAGCCTTTAACTTTTCTATGCTCCCATCAAACTTGATCCCGGGGGACGCGAATCCTCCGTGGATGAGCAAAGGTGACAATGCATGGCAACTTGTAGCAGCTACCTTAGTGGGGCTACAAAGTGTACCAGGCCTTATAATACTCTATGGAGGAGCTGTCAAAAAAAAATGGGCAGTAAATTCAGCTTTCATGGTTTTATATGCCTTTGCTTGTGTACTACTATGTTGGGTTTGTTGGGGATATAGAATGTCATTTGGAGAAAAACTAATACCAATATGGGGTAAAGTAAACGTTGCGTTAGAACAAGATTACCTCTTCCAGAAAGCATTTCTGGGGATGTTTCCTAACGCGACTATGGTCTTTTTCCAGTTTGTATTCGCGGCTATCACTTTGGTTCTGATAGCGGGTGCAGTGCTTGGAAGGATGAATTTTTATGCTTGGATGTTGTTTGTACCATTGTGGCTAACATTTTCTTATACTTTTGGTGCATATACTATTTGGTCTTCTAATGGTTGGTTGTCTGTTAATGGTATTATTGACTATTCGGGTGGATATGTCATTCATTTGTCTTCTGGTGTTGCTGGCTTTACTGCTGCTTATTGGGTAAGGACACAACATTTTTCCCAGTTTATCCTCACTAACATGTTCACTAACATGTTCATATAGCTATAGAATTGTTCGGACCACAAGTTTTAAGGATACTTTTGGTGTACTAATTACCTAACCAGATAAACTTATACACTATCTTTATCAAACATAGTGAGAGTTCTAAAATGATAACCAAACATAGTGAGAGTTTCTAAAATTCACCATGTATCACTGATACAACAGTTAAGAAATTCTCAATGTATTAGTGATACAAGAGTTTCTGAAGTTCACTCTGCATCACTGATACAACAATTCGCTTTGTATCTGTTGTTGTATCAATGATATTGAGCAAATTTCAAAAACCGTTGTGTCACTAATACAGTGTGAAATTTGGAAACTGTTGTATTACTAAGACACAACAAATTTAAAAAATTGTTGTATTACTAATACAAAGCGACTTTCATAAGCTGTTGATAGGTTGGTAATTGTCCAAACTAATGCTACGTTTGATAATTAGACCTCAAACTATTGCGATTTCTCAAAAAAAAAATCCTTTTTTTAAACGTTGGCCGAACCAACACCATATAAAATGAAATAGACAGAAGGAATAAATGAACAAAGCTAAAGAAGAAAACAATGAGAAGGAAAAAACTATAGCTCTCTATTGAAGAGTAAACTTTCCTATAATGCTCTTTTTGTGAAATATTATTGCAGGTGGGTCCAAGATCAACCAAGGATAGAGAGAGATTTCCACCAAATAACATACTTCTGATGTTGGCTGGGGCAGGACTCCTATGGATGGGGTGGTCAGGGTTCAATGGAGGTGATCCATATGCAGCCAACATTGATGCATCCTTGGCTGTTTTAAACACACATGTTGCTGCTGCTACAAGCTTGTTAACATGGCTCATTCTTGATGTCATCTTCTTTGGAAAGCCTTCTGTTATTGGTGCTGTCCAAGGCATGATCACTGGCTTAGTTTCAATCACACCTGCTGCAGGTACCATAACAATTTTATCTTCACTTCCTTATTAGGGTCATTTCAGGCATTTTCTAATAACGAACGTAAGTTAGTATATACTGATAGTGTATTAAACATAAACATTTATAAAAGGATTCTATGCGTAGACGTGAAAGGTTAGATTAGACTGACATGCTTAGTCATTCTGCTTTAAAGAGTAGGGATTCCCTTAATCAATGAAAGGCACAAATAAGCCGGTGAATTTAAGATGAGTAGGCAAGCATGGGGTTGTACTGGTTACCACTTCCATCTATCTACTGAACCAATCTTCTCGGGGAATCAGACTAGGTTGTTCGTTGTTCTACTAGGAGTTAACTGTCTATAACAAATGATATAACCTAGAATATGAGCAAATAGAATACTACAACATGTTAAATTATATTGATCGTGTTAGTGTATATAACTTAAACACAATATTTTTTGCCCTTATACATGTTGGTGTGTAGGTGTTGTTCAAGGATGGGCAGCCATAGCCATAGGACTATGTTCAGGCTCAATTCCATGGTTCACAATGATGGTAGTCCACAAGAAGTCTGAGCTTCTTCAAAAAGTAGACGACACAATGGCTGTCTTCCACACCCATGCTGTGGCTGGATGCCTAGGAGGACTCCTCACGGGGTTCTTTGCTCACCCGAAACTATGTTACCTTTTCTATGGCAACTACAACAAATATTATGGCCTCTTCTATGGGATTCACGACGGACAATCTCACAAAGGACTCAGGCAAATGGGTCTCCAACTTATTGGGATTCTGTTCATCGTGGTGGTGAACGTTGTGATGACAAGCTTGATATGTTTGTTGGTGCAGCTCATTGTACCACTGAGAATGTCAGAGGAAGATATGGAAATTGGAGATGAAGCTGCACATGGTGAGGAAGCTTATGCTATTTGGGGACAAGGTGATAGGCTTGAGAAATCTGCAGGATTTTCTGATACTGCTGCTGGAGCTGCTAAGTCTAGTTATAATACGTCTAGAAGTCAGGTCGAAATGGTCTAATTCAAAGTAACTTCGCGATATTGGTGATATACTAATGCATTTCTTGTGATGTGTGTTTTCTTAAATTCTGGTCTAGTTTTCTTTTGTCATAAGGATATAACTGATCATGATGATGTTAAGTGATCAATTTGCACTAGCTGCAGGCTGCAAGAGTGCTTTTGGCATTCATTGAATGTATTTCCTGAGGAAGTGATAATAATTAATAAGAAATACAAGGTTTCATCTTCTTGTTATATAAGAATAGTGGCAAGGCATCAATTGGTTTGTTTGTTAGTTCACATATGTATGTTTTTGTTGCTTTTTTTCTTTCTGCAATTTTTCCAATATAAAGAAAGGTGAAAAGTTCACGAGGTAGGGATATGGTCTGCGTACACTTTACCCTCCTTCTCAGACCCCACTTGTGGGATTTCACTGGATATGTTGTTGTTGTTATCATAAAGAAAGGTGAAAAGTTCAAAAAAGGGGGTGACACGTTGCATGCTCACTCCTCAAGAAATTCATCCTAACTGTTTTATTCTTGATTAAACTATGGACATTAAGACAACTATGTTTTCCACCAGATAAGTTGGAAGTTAAATGCAGTCGATCAACTTTGTCGAATTACACTGAATATGTTGTTATTGTTGTGGTTGTAACTAAGAAGACAAGAAAAGCAAGGGAAATAGGTGCTGCATGTAGATACTAGCTAGACATTTGCTGAGGTAGTGTAATAGAAGTCTATTGCTGCACTTTGCTAGTCCAAATACTACTTGAGGAATTAATATAGCAATAACCAAAATCCGTTCTGACTAAAATCCAGTTAAATTCAGTCATAAAGATGTAATCAAAGTTTGGTATAAATATGAATATGATTTAGGCCAAATTTTTTTAACATATCTAGAAAGATTTAGCAATGCTCTTAGACTTTTGTCTGCAAACTCATCATTCGCCTTGATAGGTAGCGTTAAAAGTCTCATCTCTCAGTGAGGCTTCCAGCTCTCCCAAATAGATGTCGGGATATATGTGAGCTTCTTTTATAGGATCTTCATTCAGTTAACATACCTTGTATCGTTCTGCACATTTGCATACAAGTTTTTATCTTTCATAGCATCTTCAAAATGCACTATACCATTGGAACTGTTTCTGTTTCAAAGGATCATGAGAAACATAGGACATAACATTGATACAACAGAAATTTTAAATGTATAAAGTCCATTAGTGAAATGATACTCTTCCGTTTCAATTTGTTTGTCATATTTTCATTTTTAGATATAACGTTCTTTTTTTTGGCAACTCTTTAATTTCAACTTTTCACCTGCTCTAGGCTTGAATAAGCAATAAGTTGTGTCAACAAAGAAAACAAAAATATGCATATCAAAGAATGCTTTACAAATTCATATAACAAACACCTCATCATATTCAGCCTTCCTAGTTCACTTAATTATTTGGTTTCAAATTAAGTTCTTTTTGTTATTGCAAATTTCAACGTATTCGAACGATTGATATTAGTAATAATTAATATTAAGATCACTCTTCATCGATCAATAACTTTAGACTTAAATTAGTTTGGTTTGTTATATGAATTAATATATCCTTCCCTCTATTTTATAGGTTGATTATGCGAAAGTGAATTATTGTCCAATTATTTTTTAATGAAATATATTAGAGTTCGCATGAAAAGAAACGAATCCTTATTTATATATATGTTAGTTTCTTGACACATACATTGCATGTGGTTCTTGACACATGTCGTTAAGATATGTATATATGCTTGATATTGTAGTTTGTACTTTAGTTTCAAAAAATATTAATATCATTAAGTTAATACTTGTGTTTTAAAAATATACATGATTGAATATAGTAACAAAAATTGAATTATCTATGTTGATCATTGTGTCTTCACATGTTTGCCAGTGTTTCATATCGTCTATACTTACACATAAAATATTTCAAGATTAGTTAGAATCGAAATTATTTATACTTAAGTTTCCTTTATATTGTATAATCATGTAATGCAACATATCTACCTTAATACTTTCTTAAACTTGATATTATGAATTATTGAGGAATTAAGGCTCATTAATCAATTCCTGAAGAATGATCTCCTATATAAATAAATTGTATAATCATCATCATGCAAGGACATGAAATATCAAATACTTCTCAGCAAATGGTATTACTTTCATTATAACAATCTTACTATTGTTGGGAAAAAATACTACAATATTGATATTACTCGTTGTAGCCGGTCGCTCCCCAAGGTTCCATAGTTACTCTCAAACATGTGCACTTGTGGCTGAGAGTTTGGAAGTTGCTCAAAATCAACTGCCCAAAAATATTCTAAGAATAAGAAGAAAGGAGGAAAAAGTTTTTTCTCTTCTTTTTGTTTATGTTGGTAGTGTTCTCTTCTTGTTTACAAAAGGTCATGCTTATATAGGATTTGCAAAGAGGAGTTTCAAAGTGAAGAGTTAAATTTGTATAATGTATTGTGAATGTTAATGGCATTCAAGGCCATTATACCACATTCTACAGAAACTCTCCTTTTTGTTTTGGAACGGAAATATTATTCTCTTTGTAACGTATTTTACAAAGAACGAAAATATTGTTCTTTGCATTACACAAAATGAATAAACACTACTAAAAAGTTGTCAAAAAACGACGGCCAAAAGCAACGGACTGCGTCATTTTTTTGGTCAAAATTGACACAGTCACCTCCGTCGCTTTTTAACTCGACGCTTTTAAAAAGCGACGGACAGTGTCGCTTTTCTATAAGCGACGGACAGCATCGCTTTTCTAAAAGCGATAGACTGCGTCGCTTTTTTACTATTTTTTTTTTGAATTTTTTAACAAAAGCGATGGGCTCCGTCGCTTTATTTTAATTTTAATTTTTTTTAATTTCTAAAAGGCGACGCAGTCCGTCGCTTTTTCTGCAATATTTTTGACAGCAACAACTGGCAGTTTCTGCTGCCCACCTACAAATGCAATTCAATTCAATTCTACACTATGCAGCCCAATCAAACACACACAATTATAAACAATCTAAACAAAACATAAAACAATAAACTTAAAATAACATTCAAAAGTATCTAAATCATAAATTAAAGACTTATAAAGTCTTTCAACATTCGTTTCAAAATTTCAAAAAGTTCATAAATGTCCAGAGATCTAAACTAGGGAGTGAGATCTACATAATCATCCTCATCACTCTCGTCGTCGGTGTCATCGAGAGCGGAAGTAGTAGGTCGACGAGTGAGGTTCATCACTTGTTCTTTGATTTGTTGAACGGTCTCATTCATGCTTTCTTGTTCAACTACTCTTCTACGCTCTGAATCTGCTATTGCCGCTGTAAGTTTAGCTATTTGATCTGACATAGCAACAATCTGAACACCGTCATGTGCCTCGGCTTGACGTGACGATCTAATACCTTCTAAGCCTGACTGGAGTCGTCTAACGCCGTTTCGAGAGCCTAGACCATAGCATCTACCCTTGTGTGTCCCCCCTACCACTTTTTCTTTCCAAATTTGGGTGGACAATTCAGGGGTCAATTGGACCGAATTATCTAGATTCTCAGCGATGTACCGATGAAAGTCATTTTGCATATTAAATATAAAAATTGACATCAATATATATACATATCATAAATATATTCACTATTAATATATATTATTCATATTAAATAACTTACAAAGTTCGTTCGACCCTTTCCTCCACCCACACATCCGGATCCAACTCATTTTCTTTCTTCCTGACATGAGTCTTCTTGAAAATTTCTGGTTCAATGGGAGTGCGTCCCAATTCTTTTTCCTATAAATAAAAACTGAAATTTATAACGATATATATGAATCAACTAATTATTTATTTAAAAGTTTGAATTAGAACTTACCAAATCTCGTGCAATTGTTCCAACCGTTTTTGCATCTCCGGTGTGCAACGAGCCACCTTTAAGACTGCCTCTAGCCATTTTGGCTTGATCTGATATTGCCTTAAACTTATCAGTGTTCCAATACCGACCCAATTCATCAAAAACATGAGGCAACATCCAACCGGGACGTTCACCACTATCCCCAACTTTCTTTAGCCAACTAGATAGTCTGGCGGATGCCTTCCTCTCAAATGTGGTCCCAATGACCAAATTGTACCTCGACTCCCACGTACACATAGTCTGAAAAAATTGAATAACGTTAATTAAATCGATAGTAAAAAAAAGTAAAGTATACTAAACTTAACTAAAAAATATATACCTTAAAGTTATTAAACATCGTCTGGCGTATACTGTTTGGAATCTCGCTCCAAGAGTGATAAGTCTGTGTATAGAGTCTTCTAACACAGTCTTTAAAGCCCGGGCAACATCCTTTGCAGGATGCCACCTGCAAAATACGTAATAAATATGTTAGTTCATAGATAACAAAACAAACTTACGATGATTCATCTGGCTCAATCATGACTCCACTGAGTCTGTCCTTCTGGACAGGAGCTACAACAGACATCGTATCATGTGGTGTAGCACTAGGTATAACTGTAGACAAGGGTGGATGCACAAAACGATGAGTCAATGGAGGCGTACCGGCCATAGCATCTGACTACTCGGTACTAAAATCTCCAAGCCTCATGGCAGATAATTGAGGAGATGTACCTGTGGGAGATGGAGTACCTGCCGATAAGGGTCATGCTCGACGAATAGCCTATAAGGTAGGTCCTCGTAGCGTCGTGAAGGCAATGCCTGTGAAGTAGATGAAGCACCGACTGGTCGACGGTAATTAGAATAATATTGCCGAGGATCCGCTGTACCAAACGGAACAGCAAATAAATGAGTATCATGGCTGATGGGCTCTGGCGCAGAAGAAATAGATCCTGCAATATCCTCAAGATCTATCGGTCTCCTAGACTTCTTCTTCTTAGCCTATTTAATTTGGCTAACTCCAAAATGCTCGCGATGTCTATCACCATCACCACCTGATGATATATGTATGCAAATTTACATGTATAATATATATATAAAAATCATAAATTAAATAAAATTAGCAAAATACACTTACATATATACTATCTAGCTTTCATTCTACACTATTCCTCCTCGCTTGTTTCAATTCCATCATTCCCCCATTCTTCCTCCTCAGTTGTTTCTTTTTCATTATCGTCCCATTCTTCGTCATCAAATGATTCATTTTCCTCATTCTCAGATATTTCTTCCTCAACATTCAGTATCTCATCATCAGATACTTCTTCTAATATGTGTTGAGGATGTTGTAGTGTGGTTTCCATTTCAACATCAATTTGTTGTTGAACAATTGCAACATCATTTTGATACGCCACATGTAAGACATTGTCAATTTCAATTCTTCCCATAAGCTTACTTTTTATAACAACCCACCAATCAGCTTTGTCTCTACGCAATAGATATGAAGCGTAATACACTTGTTTAGCATTTTGTGCAATAATAAAAAGGATCATAACTTCTGTATTTCCTAGTGTGCTTAACTTCAATTATATTATGTTGATAGTCCACCTTTGTGCCTCTATGTGATGGGTCAAACCACTCACACCGAAACAATACAATCTTCTTCTTAGGCCAACCTGATCTTAAATGACACCATAATATTCAATAGCTTCTTCAGTTTGAAACTTAAAACCATTGCCACAATACTTATTCATTGTCAGTACTTGAGATTCAGGTCCAAGTGCTACTTCTTTTACTAATTGCAAATGTTAGACACTTGAGTATTCATCGTAAACCTACGTGATTGTTATTTCAAGTAATATAATTTAGTATAACATGAATATATTATTAAATACTTAGTGATTGCACACTTACATAGTTCCTCAGCCATTTGGAAAATTTTGTAGAGATGACTTCATTACGCCATGTATTTACGAACAAGCTGATCATTTTACATTCAAGTATTTCGTTAGTTAATGATCACTTATTAGTATGTAATTTAATAACATATTTTTAACACTTACTTGACATATGATTGAATCTCTGGACAATTAAGCAAAATATGTGTCACAGCTGATTGCATTTCCATATCAGTGAAGCCTCGCTTTCCACGCATTTTAGATCCTCGACCATTTTGATTAAAAATTGATATCGGTGGAAATAAAGGATCAATATTGCCTTCATCATTGCGATTGGGCCTGTTTCTCCTACATGACACATCATTACCAAAGTAATAAGAATAAAAATCACCAGTTTCTCTCCCAATATGACCTTGAACAATGATCATTCGATCATTCCCCGTTGCTTAATCGTTTGCTTCGAACTACCAATTTTTTTGCATGTATATATGTATATATATGTTAATATATAAAAGACTTGGCGAATATATATAACTTAGTGAATATTTCAAATGGATACATCCATCTGTTTGAATCGGACCTCTGAGGCGGGCCTCTTGTACAAGGTGAATTGGAAGATGCTCCATCACATCAAAGAAACCACATTGAAATATCTTCTCCAACTTAGTAGTAGCAGCAAGAATATTTTCCTCCATCCTGTCTAAACTACTCTCCAACAACTTTCCAGAACACAAATCTTTAAAAAAAGACTTATCTCTGTGATTGGTTTCCATATCCTTTCGGGTAGATGGCTAAAAGCGATAGGAATTAAAGTTTCCATGAACACATGACAATCATGACTTTTCATACCTATCAATTTTCCTTCATTCATAACTGGCCGCTTTCCAAAATTCGAAGCATAGCCCTCTGGCATCTTCAAATTTTTAACCCACTCAATAATTTCACGTTTCTTATCCAATGTGAATGAAAAGCTGGCTTTGGGCTTAACTATTTTGCCATTCTATAATTTCTGCAGCTCTTTTCTCCTACAATATTCATTTATGTCCATTCTAGCTTTTGAATTATCTTTTGTCTTACCCTTAACATCTATCACTGTGTTAAACAAATTGTCAAAGTAATTTTTTTCAATGTGCATCACATCTAGATTATGGCGTAGCAGATTGTCCTTCCAATACGGCAACTCCCAAAATATGCTTTGTTTGGTCCAATTATGTTCAACACCATATCCAGGAAGTCTAGAAGGTGAAGCTTCTGTAACTTTAGGTAATTGAGAAACTCTCTCCAAAATTTGATGCACTGTGAGTAATGGAGGTGGGGGATCACTTTCAACCTTATTTTTCCTAAATGCATTTTTCATCTTTCTAAATTCATGGTCCATTGGCAAGAATTGGCGATGACAATCAAACCATGTATTTTTTCTGCTATGCTTTAAAGTGAATGCCTTACTATTTTCCATGCAATACAAACATGCTAGCTTTCCAGCTGTCATCCAACCAGACAACATCCCGTATGCAGGAAAATCATTGATAGTCCACATAAAAGAAGCACGCATAACGAAATTCTGCTTAGTTGATATCATAGAAGTCAAAACGCCTTCAAACCACAATTGTTTGAGCTCATCTATCAATGATTGTACATAGACATCAATCAAACTTTTTGGATTACGGGGACCTGGAATAACACAACTTAGAAAGATGTAGGGACTGGTCATGCACATTTCAGGAGGAAGATAATACGGAGTAAGAAATACTGGCCAACATGAATAAGGCGAAGCATTATTAGAGAATGCTGTGAAGCCATCTGAACAAAACCCCAACATAACATT
>NW_006239408.1:135524-139952 GCF_000226075.1 Solanum tuberosum | reverse complement strand
TAAGTTCATGACATTCAAACATTCATCTTCTACTCATAACACTTCAATTACTAATTTCTAACTTCAAATTATTAACACTTTATTAACTAGTCCTAAAATCAAATCCAAAAAAATCTCAATTTAACCTCAAATTACATATTCTCAAGTTTAAACTAGTCCTAAAATACAAAAATGTTAATTCTTCACTAACTAACAATGCCCAATTTAAAAATGTCCAATTGTTTTTTAAAAAACCCTAAAATAAAAATCTTCAATTATCTATACCTAACTAACAATAATCAAATCAAATTAACAATTGAATAACACAACCAAAAAAACAAAATTAATAATATACTAACAAACAATCAATTATAATCACTAGAATTGAAAAAAAAAAACTAAAATTTAACCCTACCTGCAGCGACGGCGACCGACGAATGCAGCAGGCGATGGGGAAGGGCAACACTGGGAGAGGACGACGATCGGCGACTGGGAAGGGTGGCGACAACGACGGCGATGGGGAGAGAGATCGATATATATATATATATATATAAGAAAATGGCAATTAGTTGACCAACATTTTGACCAAAATGTGAAATACTAAGAGACACTATCCGTCGCTTTTTAAAAATAGTTGACTATATATTTTGACCAAAAAGCGACGGACTAAGAGATGCCGTCTGTCTCTTTTTTAAAAACTAATTAGTAAAATAAAATAAATTAAAAACGACGGACAATGTGGTTATTTTTTAATTTATATATAATTATTTTTAATAAAAAGCAACGGACAACGTCTCTCTCTATATATTAAATAAATAATTATTAATTATATATATATTTAGGGCAAAAATCCGCAAAAAAAAGAGACGGACTAAGAGATGCCGTCCGTCGCTTTTTTGAAAAATAATTTAAAAAATAATTATTTTTATTAAAAAGCGACGGACATTGTGGCAAAAGGCATCGCTTTTTGGAGCGACGCCGTCCGTCGCTTTTCTGTCTGTCGTTTTTAAGCAGTTTTTTAGTAGTGAAAGGTGTAATTAATTTCACAATCCCCCACTAATGCAAGGATAAAGAGTAAGAACAAAATTTGGACAAAAGGAAGGAACATGTACTTAAGTGTCAATATCTTTCGATTTGAATTAACACATAGTGAAATGAGGCAACAATTTAATATCCACAAAGTGAAGTACTCTTGAACTGAATGGATATGAATTGAGACCCCCATAACACATACTATATCCTTAAATTTTAAGCAACCTCCGTAATACAAACAAAGTGCTTTTATGGTCATGCACACACACCTTGGGTCTTATGAGTGCTCTAGAAAGACGACCTAAGTTTTTCATAAAAAGCGACCACACCCTTACACTCACGTAGGTGATTCCATCAAGTCTATCTCATATAGACCACCTTAAGGTTATAGAATCATTAAGAGCAAAATAAGCTCAACCTTATAAAACACTGCCTCACGTCATACAGATAGAAAATGTGGTGTATATTGAGGCCTAACAGGTCCACCACATTACCTCAATCAATAGGCTTTAGACCCATCCCCCTCGATGTTTCAAGAATTATTTTTCTTGTCAATCCCTTGGTCATAGGATCCGCCAAATTTCTTTCGGACCTTACATATTCCAAGGAAATAACACCTAGTTTCAACAACTATTTAACCGCACCATGTCTGATGCAAATATGTCTCTTTTTTTCCATTGTACACACTATTTTTGGAAATTCCAATTGATGTTTGTGAGTCACAATGAAGAGAGACTGATGAAACTTGTCTTCCCCACAATGGCATATCTGCTAAAAGATTTCTCAGTCACTCAACTTCTTGCCCTGTCAACTCAAGACCAATGAATTCTGATTCCATGGTAGAACGTGCTATACAAGTCGATTTGGAAGACTTCCACGAAATAGCACATGCACCCAAAGTAAACACATAACCACTGGTGGAGCTAACTTCATCATTGTTAGTTACCCAGTTTGCATCACAAAAACCTTCTAAAATAGCAAGAAATTTATTAAAATGCAAACACCAATTCATAGTACCTCTCAAATACCTTAGCAAGCGATGAAAAGCATTCTAGTGTTCACTACTGAGATTATGAGTATATCAACTCAATCTACTAACAACATAAACTATATCATGCCGAGTATAGTTCATGAGAAACATTACACTCCCAATTATTTTAGCATATTCAGTTTGAGAAACACTAGATTCTTTATTCTTCCTCAAGTGTATGCAAGGATCATAAGGAGTTCTCACTGAAATTACATCAAAACAATCAAACTTTTTCAATGTAATGAGATTGACACAAAGAGAAATCATTAGTAGTTCTTTTGATTATAACTCTCAAATCACATTTGCTTCACCAAGGTTTTTCATTTCAAATTTAGAAGACAAAAAGTTCTTGGTCTCATTAATAACATTCACATTAGGACCAAAGATTAACATGTCATCTACATATAGACATATAATCACACAATCTGAACCTATCATCTTAGAATAAACACATGAGTCAGGAATTTACAACAAAGTCATTATCCACTAATGTGATATTAAATTTTTCATACTATTGCTTAGGTGCTTACTTTAGTCCATACAAGGACTTTCTCAATTTGCATACTTTGTCCTCTTGTCCTAGAACCACAAAACCCTTAGGTTGAGTCATATAGATCTCTTCCTCTAAATCACCATTTAGAAATGTTGTTTTGACATCCATTTGATGTACCACTAAATCATGAATAGCAGCTAAAGCAATAAGAGTCCTAATGGTCGCTATTTTAGTCATAGGAGAATATGTATCAAAGTAATCAACACCTTTCTTTTGGTTAAAACCCCTAATCACAAGTCTAGCCTTATATTTATCAATTGTACCATCAGGTCTCAATTTCTTCTTAAATATCCACTAGCTACTTATAGGTTTACAGCCTTTAGGTAAATTATACAAGTCCCAAGTGTGATTAGAAACTATAGAGTCTAATTCACTTTTAATAGCCTCTTTCCAAAATATAACATCTATTGATCTCATAGCTTCATCATAAGTCTTAGGGTTTTCTTCTATTAAATAGATAGACACTAATTCATTATTTAAAATATTAATATCAAAATTTTCAGTTAAGAAAGTAGTGATAAAATCAGGACCAAAACTTGTCTCAATTCTACGTTTTTTCTCCTTATAAGTTCATTTTCATGCTCATTAGAAATAACATTAGAAGAAGGCAAAACATGAAAATTAACATACATAGATGTAGAAGCATTATTTTGCACATCACTCAGCACATTATTTTTCAAAGGAAAAATATGCTCAAAAAATTTTGCATCTCTAGATTCACAAATAGAGTGATCATGAGAGACATAAATCTATATGCATCACTATATTGAGCATAACCAATAAAGACAGTATCGAAAGTCTTAGAACCAGCATTTACTCGTTTAAAATCAGGTAGACCAACCTTATCAAAACACCCCACACTTTCAAAAATTTCAAGTTAGGAGCAAACCATTTCCACAACTCATATGAGGTCTTGTCTAACTTCTTATGAGGGACTCTATTAAGAATATAGCACGCAAACAACACTTTTCTCCCCACATATTGTCAAATAGACCAGAGCTTAAGAGTATATAATTCATCATTTCTTTAAGGATTCTATTTTTTCGTTCGGCTACACCATTTTGTTGGAGAGTATAGAGAACACTAACCTCATGTATAATACCATTTTTCTCACAAAAATCTTCTAGAATTTTAGTACTATATTCACAGCCCCTATCAAATCTAAATCTCTTGATTTTCCTGTCTAATTGATTTTCCACTTCTGCTTTGAGTTTCAAAAACATGCTTTCAGCCTCATCTTTAGACTTAAGAAGACATACCGTAGTATATCTAGAAAAGTCATCAACAAAAGTAATGTAATACTTTTTTCCACCTTGCTAACAATGTTCTTGAAATCTGCAAAATCTGAATGTATTAGTTCAAGTAATTCGATCTTTCAACTAATAACAGATTCGAAGGTTTCTTGACATGCTTTGCTTCTACACACACATGACATTTAGAAAACTCATTAGTTTTTATCATAGGAATTAATTCCATTTTTTTAGTCTTTTAATAGAAGTAATATTAACATGACCTAGTCTACTATGCCACAAATTAATAGACTCAACAATATAAGCATAATTTGAAATACTTGCATTATTGACAATCTCTTGAACAATGTTTAATACAAATAATCCTCCACTAAGATATCCTGTAACATCTCGCACCTCGAAACGACTATAAATAGTTTAAAATATGAAAATATTGATTTTTGGAAAGAATAAGAGGATTTAGGAGAAGCTCTTGTAATGTTTGGAAATCCCTGGGAGAGATCTTTCCAACGCCGCCAAGATTGCACGATTTCGACATCGTATGAGTGAGATATGCCTTCCGGAAGATGGGCTGTTGGATTGAG
>NW_006239408.1:134537-135044 GCF_000226075.1 Solanum tuberosum | reverse complement strand
AGTATCATGGAAGTTTGGAGGGTTTAGAGATGAAAAACGGAGGAGAAAAGTCGAGAACACCTGGGTCCAGGGGTTGGGGCGTCGTGCCTCTCAGTGCGCCCCAAAATGTCCTCTGAGGTTTGGCCTCGGGCGCGTCGCGCCAGACAGAGCGCCCCAGCCAGCTCTCTGAGGTTTGGGGCCTGGCGCTCCACGCCTCTCAAAGCGCCAGGGACGCCAGTTCTCCCCATTAGTTCCCCACCTTCTCGTACGTGTTGCTAAGTGATGTACCTATGTTTCCTAGTCGATTCTAACATTCTAAAATACATCTAAAAATCATGAAATCATCCATAAACATGAGATTATGAACCTTGAATCCATAATCCAATTCAAGGAGAGTTAAGATCAAAGTCGAGAGAAGTAAGAGTCAAGTCAAGATGAGTTCTTAGAGTTTTCTAAAAGTCTTTTCCAAATGTTTAACTTTGTTTTAAGACTTAAAGTTCAAGTTGAGTAAAGAGTAAAGAGTAAAGA
>NW_006239408.1:130173-134213 GCF_000226075.1 Solanum tuberosum | reverse complement strand
ATACTTTTTAGATGAATCCTTTTCAAATTAGACTAGTAGATCCATTAGGCAGTTTAGGTTTTATACCTTTGACCGGGTATAAGATGCTCTGGCAGCGTGAGGTTGATTGTTGTATCATCACTATAACTCTTATGTGATGGTTGTCAGTTAGAGAAACTTCTACAACAGTTATTGTATTTCTACATACATCTTAGATTTATTGTATCTTTGCATACACACAGAGTTAATTTATAGCATGTTTTAAATAGCTTTTCTTTATATTGCACTTGCTTTAATGTTCTGATGCCAGTTGGCCTCCATCTTATTATGATGCAGACACAGGTAACCAGGATCAGCATCCAGCACCTCGTTGATCCAGTTGAGCAGTTCAGAGTCAATAGTGAGCCTCCTAGCATTTCGAATAACTCTTTTATTCGCTTTCAGTCTTTCATTTATTAGGATGTTGTGGGGTTTGTCACAATATCCATCTCAGTATTTTAGAGGCTTCATAGACAGTCAGATAGTTATTAGTTCAGATGTCTTTCTTTATCTTTCAGATGTTGTTTAAAACTTAAAGTGCCATTTTGGCCAACTTATTATTCTTTAAGTTATTATTTGAGACTTTTTCATGGAGTTAAGTCTTCCGCTGAGTTAAGTAAGCCAGACCAAGGGTTCTCTTGGGGCCAGAAATGGTCTTTGAGTGCCAGTCTCTCCCAGGGTGTAGGTTCGGGGTGTGACAAGCTTGGTATCAGAGCACAGAGTTCAGGAGTCCTAGGGATTCTATGAAGCCGTGACTGTAGAGTCCTAGTTATCGGTGTGAAGCGCCACATCTATAATTAGGAGGTTGCAACATTTTAGGAATTTCTTCACTTCCTTCATACTCATTTCGTGCGTTAGAGTTTAATCTCTAAAAGTTTCCCTCTAATTCGTGCTTGCGTGTGTTTCAGATAATCATGCCTCCACGAAGAGCAGCCAGAGGTCGTCCATCTAGGAGGAATGTCGAAGAACAAGAGTTACCCAATGCACCTTAAGTGTAACCTCAAGGGGAAGTTACCAATGTTGAGTTCTGTGAGGCTATAAGGATGCTCAGTTAAGTTGTGACTAATCATGCTGGGCAACAAAGAGGAGCTCGACAAGAAGGGGCTGAAACTTCAAGGATTTGTGAGTTCTTGAGGATGAATCCCCCAAGTTTCACTGGTTCGACACTGCAGAAGATCCAAAGAACTTCATTGAGGAACTGAAAAAGGTGTTCGATGTGATGCATGTTATTGATACTGCGAGAGTTGAGCTAGCTGCATATCAGATGAAGAATGTTGCTAGGACCTGGTTTGATCAGTGGAAAGGGGGTAGAGCTGAGGATGCACCACCTGCGAGTTGGGCATATTTAGAGGAGGCCTTCTTGGGACGATTCTTTCCCTGAGAACTAAAAGAGGCTTAGGTACATGAGTTTCTCACCCTAAAGCAGGATTCTTTGAGTGTGCATGAGTATGGGTTGAGGTTCACCCAACTATCTTGCTATGCTCCTGAAATGGTTGCGGACATGAGGAGTATGATGAGTTTGTTTGTTGCTGGTTTGGGTCACCTGTCAAGCAAGGAGGGCCGGGTAGCAATGCTTATTGGGGACATGGACATCTCGAGGTTGATGGTCTATGTGCAACAGGTAGAGGAAGAGAAGCTGAGGGATATAGAGGAGTTCAAGAACAAGAGAGCTAAGACAGGGAATAAGTCCGGGCAACAGAAGAGTAATGCAAACCGGTCGTCTTTCCAATATAAACAGAAAGGACCTGCTCCATCATCTGCTAGTGCACCTGCACCTAAGAACACAAATGAGTACTATGGTCAAAATTCCAGAGTTAGACCTATTTATTCACAGGGTAGTGTGGCGCAAGGGGGTAGTAAGCCTCTTGTCTGCGCCAAGTGTGGTAGGAACCATTCAGGTATTTGTCGTGAAGGCTCCACTGGTTGTTTCAAGTGTGGTCAGAGTGGACATTTCATGCGAGAGTGTCCAAAGAACAGGCAGGGTAACGGGGGCAGTAGAGCCCAATTTTCTTCAGTTGCTCCACCAGACAGGGCTGCATCTAGAGGAGCTACTTCTGGTACTGGCGGAGGAACAAACCGTCTCTATGCAATCACCAGTCGCCAAGAGCAAGGGAACTCTCCAGATGTTGTCACTGGTATGATCAAAGTATTTACTTTTGATGTTTATGCTTTGCTAGACCCAGGAGTAAGTTTGTCTTTTGTAACTCCTTATGTTGCAAATAAGTTTGAAATTCTTACTGAGAAACTTAGTGAACCATTCAGTGTTTCCACAGCTGTTGGTGAGCCTATTCTAGCAGAGAGAGTCTATCGTGATTGTCCCGTTTTCGTCAATCACAGGGGTACCATGGCTGATTTAATTGAGTTAGACATGGTAGACTTTAATGTCATACTTAGTATGGACTGGCTTCATGCCTGTTATGCCTCCATAGATTGCAGAACTTGAGTTGTCAAGTTTCAGATTCCTAATGAGCCAGTTATAGAGTGGAATAGTAGTTCAGCAGTGCCTAAGGGTCATTTCATTTCGTACCTTAAGGCAAGAAAGTTAGTTTCAAAGGGTTGTATCTATCACTTAGTCCGAGTTAATGACTCAAGTGTTGAGGTACCTCCCATTCAGTCAGTTCATATAGTAAGGGAGTTTCCAGAAGTTTTTCCTGATGATCTACCCGGAGTCCTTCCTGAGAGAGAAATAGACTTTGGCATAGACATCATTCCAGATACTCGTCCTATCTCTATTCCGCCGTACAGAATGGCACCAGCAGAGTTGAAGGAGTTAAAAGAGCAGTTAAAAAATCTTTTAGATAAGGGTTTCATTCGACCAAGTGTCTCACCTTGGGGCGCTCCGGTTTTGTTTGTGAGAAAGAAAGATAGTTCCCTTAGGATGTGTATAGATTACCATCAATTAAATAATGTTACCATCAAGAATAAGTATCCTCTTCCTAGGATAGATGATTTATTTGATCAACTTCAGGGTGCCACCTGTTTTTCAAAAATTGACCTCAGATCAGGCTACCATCAGTTTAAAGTTAGGGAATGTGACATTCCAAAGACAACATTCAGGACTAGATATGGTCATTATGAGTTCCTGGTCATTTCCTTTGGTTTGACCAATGCACCAGCAACATTCATGGATTTTATGAACAGGGTCTTCAAACCTTATTTAGATATGTTTGTTTTCGTTTTCATTGATGACATACTAATATATTCAAGGAATGAAGAAGATCATGCTAGTCATCTCAGAATAGTTCTTTAGACCTTGAAGGATAGAGAGTTGTATGCCAAGTTTTCTAAGTGTGAGTTTTGGCTTGAGTCTGTGGCATTCTTGGGCCATATTATTTCCGGTGATGGTACTAGAGTTGATACTCAGAAAATTGAGGCAGTGCAGAATTGGCCTAGACCCATATCTCCAACTGATATTAGGAGTTTCTTGGGCTTGGCTGGCTATTATAGGAGATTTGTTGAGGGTTTCTCGTCCATTTCGTCTCCTTTGACGAAATTGACTCAGAAAACATTGAAGTTTCAATGGTCTGAAGCTTGTGAGAAAAGTTTTCAGGAATTGAAGAAGAGGTTGACTAGTGCCCCAGTTTTGACCTTACTAGAGGGTACTCAAGGTTTTGTGGTGTACTATGATGCATCAAGAGTGGGTTTGGGTATGCAGAATGACATTGTTATAGCTTATGCCTCCACACAGTTGAAAGTTCATGAGAAGAACTACCCAACCTATGACTTAGAGTTGGCTGGTGTAGTATTCGCTTTGAAGATTTGGTGACCTTACTAGAGGGTACTCAAGGTTTTGTGGTGTACTATGATGCATCAAGAGTGGGTTTGGGTATGCAGAATGACATTGTTATAGCTTATGCCTCCACACAGTTGAAAGTTCATGAGAAGAACCACCCAACCCATGACTTAGAGTTGGCTGCGGTAGTTTTTGCCTTGAAGATTTGGCGACACTACTTGTATGGTGTTCATTTTGATATATTCACCGATCACAAGAGCTTGCAATATGTGTTCACTCAGAAAGAGCT
>NW_006239408.1:128056-129844 GCF_000226075.1 Solanum tuberosum | reverse complement strand
TCATAAGTGAAAGAAAAGCAAGACCAAGATCCCATTTTTCTTGACTTGAAGGCAAATGTCCAAAAGCAAAGAGTATTAGCGTTTGACCAAGGGGGAGATGGTGTGTTGAAATACCAAGGTAGATTGTATATACCAATGGTGGATGAACTCTAAGGGAGAATCACGGAGGAAGCTCATAGCTCCAGATATTCCATCCATCCGGGTTCCACCAAAATGTACCGTGATTTGAGAGAAATATATTGGTGGAATGGTATGAAGAAGGAATTGCTGAATTTGTTGCTAAGTGTCCAAATTGCCAACAAGTGAAAGTAGAGCACCAAAGGCCCGGTGGTTTGGCTCAAATTATAGAACTTCAAGAATGGAAGTGGGAGATGATTAATATGAACTTCATCATAGGGTTACCAAGGTCTCGCATGCAACATGATTCTATTTGGGTGATTGTCGACAGAATGACAAAATCAGCCCACTTTTTGCCGGTGAAGACTACCAACTCAACAGAAGATTATGCTAAGCTTTATATTCAGGAGGTGGTAAGACTTCATGGAGTTCCAATTTCCATTATTTCAGATAGAGGTGCACAATTTACTGCACAATTCTAGAAATCTTTCCAAAAAGGTTTAGGCTCAAAGGTGAACTTGAGCACTGCACAATTCAAGGGTAATTGGGATGATCACCTACCTCTCATTGAATTCGCTTACAACAACAGTTATCATTCTAACATCCAGATAGCTCCATATGAAGCTCTTTATGGGAGAAGATGCAGATCTCCTATTGGATGGTTTGAAGTTGGTGAAGCAGGGTTGATAGGATCAAATTTAGTTCATTAAGCTATGGAGAAAGTGAGAGTAATTCAAGAGAGACTGAAAACAGCACAGAGTCGTCAAAAATCCTACACTGATGTTAGGAGAAGGGCGTTAGAGTTCGAAGTAGATGATTGGGTATATTTGAAAGTTTCACCATGAAGGGTGTTATGAGGTTTGGTAAGAATGGGAAGCTTAGTCCCCGGTATATTGGACCTTATTGCATAGCTAAGAGGATTGGCAGTGTAGCCTACGAGTTGGAGCTACCACAGGAACTAGCGGCGGTTCATCCGGTATTTCACATCTCTATGTTGAAGAAGTGCATGGGAGATCCTTCATTGATAGTGCAAACTGAAAATGTTGGGATTAAGGATAATTTATCTTATGAGCAGATTCCGGTCCAGATTTTAGATCGCCAAGTTCGCAAGTTGAGAACAAAGGAGGTCGCATCAGTCAAAGTCCTGTGGAGGAACCAATTTGTTGAAGAAGCTACTTGGGAAGCTGAAGAGGATATGGAGAAGAGATATCCACATCTCTTTGAATCCGGAGAAAATTCAGATCAAGGTACTAATCCTCTTCTTAGTACTAGCTAAATTATGATTATGCATGTTGTTACCTGCTTTTGCTTGTTGAGTGTTGAACTTGATGTTGCTACCCTTAGCTTAGTGAAATAAAGCTCATTCGAGGACGAATGTTCCCAAGGGGAGATATGGTAACATCTCGCACCTAGAAACGACTATAAAGAGTTTAAAATATGAAAATAATTGATTTTTGGAAAGAATAAGAAAATACTGTAAATTTTGTCTAAGTTAAGAAAGTGAGTTTGGGCCATTTTCAAACGGCCATAAATCCTAGCTCAGGAGAATTTAGGAGCAGCTCTTGATATGTTTGGAAAGCCCTGGGAGAGATCTTTCCAATGCCGCCAAGATTGCACGATTTTGACATCGTATGAGTGAGATATGCCTTCCGGAAGTTGGGCTGTTGGATC
>NW_006239408.1:74811-127757 GCF_000226075.1 Solanum tuberosum | reverse complement strand
TTGTTTCAATTCAGCGAAATTGGAGTTGTTTGAATGTTAAGAAAGTGAAGTTCTTGAAGAACATTGTTGAATTCTTGTGGGTTGATTGTTGAATGCCTAGTGTTGAATTGATTCATGTTTCAATGTTGTTTTGCAAGTTCGATTGGTTGTATATTGAGGGTACAATTGATCGTAGGGGTTTGGGGAAAGTATCATGGAAATTTGGAGGGTTTAGAGATGAAAAACGGAGGAGAAAAGTCAAGAACACCTGGGTCCAGGGGTTGGGGCGTCGCGCCTCTCAGTGCGCCCCAAAATGTCCTCTGAGGTTTGGCCTCGGGCGCGTCGCCCTAGCCAGAGCTCCCCACCCAGCTCTCTGAGGTTTGGGGCCTGGCGCTCCACGCCTCTCAAAGCGCCAGGGACGCCAGTTCTCCCCATTCGTTCCCCACCTTCTCGTACGTGTTCCTAAGTGATGTACCTATGTTTCCTAGTCGATTCTAACATTCTAAAATACATCTAAAAATCATGAAATCATCCATAAACATGAGATTATGAACCTTGAATCCATAATCCAATTCAAGGAGAGTTAAGATCAAAGTCGAGAGAAGTAAGAGTCAAGTCAAGATGAGTTCTTAGAGTTTTCTAAAAGTCTTTTCCAAATGTTTAACTTTGTTTTAAGACTTAAAGTTCAAGTTGAGTAAAGAGTAAAGAGTAAAGAGTAAAGTTTGAAGTTGATTTCTTCAAAAGTATATGGGGACTAAGTATTTCCAAAGAGATTTAAAATGTTTTCATATTTAAATAAGAACGAAAATTGTGATTTCCAAAGAGCCTTCGGGCTAGTTTTCAGAAAAGAGTAATTACTTTCTAAAATGAAGCAAGCAGGGGAACTTAGATTTCCAAGATAGCCTTTGAGCTAAAGTTTTGAGCACTAAATCTCAAAATCACAGAGGAAATATGTTTTAAAAACATAAGAGCCAGTACATTTTTTGGGAGTAGTATTTAGCACCGAATTGGCGAAGCGTTCAAAGAACCCACAGCCCCCATAGAACCATGTAGCCATCATAGGTAGAAAAGGTTCATACTTTTTAGATGAATCCTTTTCAAATTAGACTAGTGGATCCATTAGGCAGTTCAGGTTCTATACCTTTGGCCGGGTATATGATGCTCTGGCAGCGTGAGGTTGATCGTTTTATCATCACTATAGCTCTTATGTGATGGCTGTCGGTTAGAGAAATTTCCACAACAGTTATTGTATTTCGATATACATCAGTTCATTTGTATTGTTACATACATCTCAGATTTATTGTATCTTTGCATACACAGAGAGTTTATAGCATGTTTTAAACAGTTTTTCTTTATATTGCACTTGCTTTAAATTGCTTTATATTGAAATGAGTCAATCAAGTTGAGTTGAGTGAGCCAGGTAAGTTATTCAGTTTCTTTCAGATTACTTTTAGCCTATGTGTGGTTTAGCATTTCAACTCACATACTCGTACATTCAATGTACTGATGCCAGTTGGCCTGCATCTTATTATGATGCAGACACAGGTAACCAGGATCAGCATCCAGCACCTCGTTGCTCCATTTGAGCAGTTCAGAGTCAATGGTGAGCCTCTTTGCATTTCGGAGGACTCTTTTATTCTCTTTCAGTCTTTCATTTATTAGGATGTTGTGGGGTTTGTCCCAACATCCATCTCAGTATTTTAGAGGCTTCATAACAGTCAGATAGTTATTAGTTCAGATGTCTTTCTTTATCTTTCAGAATGTTGTTTAAGACTTAAGCTTAGTTGCGCGGACTCTTCACTTTTGATGCCGTACCCGTCTCGGATTCTTCAAAAATACACTACTTTAGGTGAATTCGACATGCACCCGTTGGCATTTTTGAAGAGTCCGAGCAACATAGGACTTAAGTGCCATTTTGGCCAACTTATTATTCTTTAAGTTATTATTTGAGACTTTTTCATGGAGTTAAGTCTTCCGTTGAGTTAAGTAAGCCAGGCCAAAGGTTCGCTTGGTGCCAGAAATGGTCTCTGAGTGCTAGTCCCGCCCAGGATGTAGGCTCGGGGCATCACATATCCCTTCCTAACAAAGTCTCCTCCACAAGAAATAATTATTTTATCAGCTTCAAAAATAAGTTTTAGGCCTACTTTGTTAAGACGTGTTCCGAAAACTAAGTTTCTACGGAGGGAGGGAACTACAAAACATTGTTCAGGGATAAAGTTTTTCCAGAAGTTAATTTAAGTAAAACTTTTCCTTTACCCATAACTACAACAGTAGTGGAGTTATCCATGTAAACACACTTTCCATCGGTGGACTCCTCAAAGTCATGGAGTAAATTTTTATTGGCACATAAATGCCTTGAAGTGCCTATGTCTAGCACATAGTCGGTTTTGTTAGCCACCAGATTTGTCTCAACGACTACAACAACAATCACTTCATTACCCTCAGCAAGATGAGTTGGGAAATTACTTTGTCCTTCATGCTTTGAGTCCTGCCCCTTTCTTTATAGCATTTGGCAGCCCTATGACCAAGTTTTCCACAGACAAAACAAGGACCCTTAGATTTTTGAATTTGGCTTCTGGCTTGTTAAATTATTTTTTCTTCTTCACATGTTCATTTTCCAAGACTTTCTTTTGTTTGCCTTTGAACCTGCCTTTCACAACAGTACCATAAGATTCAACAAGATTAGCTTTAAAAGAATTAAGAGAAAATGTTTCCATCTTATCTTTGAGACGGTTCGCTTCTTCAGTCCTCATATGACTGATAAGTTCTTGCAGAGTTAAATTCTTTTTCTTATGTTTTAATTGATTTTTATAATCACTCCAAGCAGAACATTAGCCTGAAATATCTCACACATCTTCATGTCCTCGTTGAGAACATCAACAGTCAAGTTCTCATATTCGTGAACTTGTTCCATTATTGGCTTATTATCAACCATTTGGAATTTAATCCACTGACCGATAACATATATTTTCTTTCCTGCATCATCAACATCATATTTCTTTTCCAAACTATCCCATATTTCTTTGGTAGATTTATAGGTTAAAAATAAATTAAATAAAGGATTAGTCATATGATTTAGCAAATGTCCTCTCACAATTTTGTTATCCTTTTCAAACTTCTTTTTAACAACATCATCAACAACTATAACATTGCTAGAATTAGTAGTGGTGTTAGAACCATTCATAGAATGTTCTTTAAATCATCATCAACTTTTAATTGTTCAAAGAAAATTAAAAGTTTTTGTGACCATCATTTTAAATTATTTCCATCAAAGGCAAAAGTTTTGACAAATCAGAAAAAGTTTTGTTCAAAGAAATAGTCATTTATCAATATTGTATGTTAGTAAATCGCTTTCAAATTGTTGGCAAACATACTACAATATTGATATTAGATTGGAATTATAAAGTAGTAAATAACTTATCACAAACACTGTGTCGTGGCAAGCCACTGCCTTGAAAGCGATTTCGGCTCGACTCCGGTGCAAATCGTTGTAGCCGATCGCTTCCCAAGGTTCCACAGTTACTTTCAAACACGTGCACTCGTGGCTAAGAGTTTTGAGGTTGCTCAAAATCAATTGCTCGAAAATATTCTAAGAATAAGAAGAAATGAGGAAAAAGTTTTTTCTCTTCTTTTTGTTTATGTTGGTAGTGTTCTCTTCTTGTTCACAAAAGGCCATGCTTATATAGGGTTTGCAAAGAGGAGTTTCAAAGTGAAGAGTTAAATTTGTACAACATATTGTGAATGTTAATGGCATTAAAGGCCATTATACCACATTCTACAGAAACTCTCCTTTTTGTTTTGGAATGGAAATGTTATTCTCTTTGTAATGTATTTTACAAAGAACGAAAATATTGTTCTTTGCATTACACAAAATAAATAAATGTGTAATTAATTTCACAACTATTACTTATTTAAACTTTTGTCGATTATATTTTGATTGTGAATACCATTATAGTTAGATCAAATTAAAATGCTATATCAATATTCATATTTTAACTACTTTATTTTTTTCTCTTTTATTATATTATTCATTCTGATTATTTCGCTATATCTAATCAATTCGGTCTTATTATTCTTGAAATTTCATTTACAAATTTAATTGTACATTTTAGGGTAGACAAACATCGTTCTTATAATCATACCGATGACTAGTCCAATTTTATACTAGATTGTGAACAAAAAGTTTAGATTTATAAAAAACGATAATTTAATCCACTATGTATAAGCTAAAATTTTATACCTTAAATCATCTACTATATAAGTAAATAGACAAATAAACGAATAAATGATCTATTAAATCTTTTATTAATGTCTTCAAAGGCGTTTTCGGGGTGTAGCATACCAAAAATGTTCTTGGACACAGGTTAAAGGCATAGATCTATAGGGCGTAAGCCTTAAATTTGGGGAATAAGTTTCACATGTAAAAACGTACGCTTAGGCATTAATTTCAATTTTTATTATTTTAAAAATACTTTTGATTTCAATTGATTCAAATTCAAAGCGATAGACTTGTTCAATAGATACAAATTCTAATTGAGATTTAGAGGCTGGTTAGAGTTATGCATGTATGAGTAATATAGAGATAGTTACGAAAGAATCTATATATTATTTTATGCATGAATTAGTTATTTATGGAATATTAGTTTATATATATATAAAAGATAACCTTAGACCCGCCTATATGGCGTCACCACAAAACAGAATTCTCTTTTAATTTATTTATTTTCAAAACTAGCCTTCCCCTTTTAATGAAAAGTTGCGACTTTTATGAAATTTTTTAACTTTAACTAGCCTTCCTCTTTCATGAAAAGTTGTGACATTTATGAAAAATTGTGATTTTTATGAAAAGTTGCGACTTTAATGAATAGTTGCGACTTTTATTGAAAAATTGTGACTTTTATGAAAAGTTGCGACTTTAATGAAGAGTTGCGACTTTTATGAAAAGTTGTGACTTTTATGAAAAGTTGTGACTTTAATGAAGAGTTGCAACTTTTATGAAAAATTCTGACTTTTATGAAAGGTTGTGACCTTTTCAAATGGTTGCAACTTTTCCAAATAGTTGTAACCCTTTCTCATAAAACACAATAAACATTTGTTCACGCTACTCTTTGTTGTCTATAAATAGAGAGATTTCCTCTCATTTTAAAACAACTAAAATTCTAAATCTCTTCTTCTTCACAATTAAATATTTGTTTACTTTGCTCCTGTTGAGTGGCTCACTGATACCATTGCTTATGTTACAGATCCTGGTATGTAATTTTACAGTCATTAATTTATGATTATGTTATTAAGGATAAATGATAAAGATGTAATAATTTTCATTTTTCTTTACATTATTAATGTCTGTTACTACGTAATCTTATATGTAAGATAATATAGTGTTTTAGTTTTAATGACCGATAGATTTTAAGCACTATTTTATAAATTCCATGATACTATTAAATTTCTGCGCGAAGTGCGAATAATTTTACTAGTGTACGAATAACTTATTTCTCATCGAGCTATACTTTAGTGGTATATTGACAATTATGCCCCTTAATAGAATTCTAGAAATTGTCGCATCTTCCAAATTTTATTTTTTTTCCCGATAGTGATTTATAAATCTTCAGAGTACAGAATTTGGAGAAGATAGAAAACCCTAAAATCCTCATTAGCTATATCGCCGCTCTCGTCCTTACATTTCACTCAAAGCTCCTTCATCGTTTTGATGCCTAGTTTTCAGGTATCCATCTCTCTCTTCTTCTGCTCAATTTTGAGATTTTTATCGCTTTTTCTCACCATTTTTACCTACTTTTTTCTCTGATTAGTGAAGTTGGGTAACGTTTGTAGTATAATTAACTATGAATTTTGTACTGTATATAATTTTTTTCGAAGTGCTGTATGTAGTTGATTGTTTGTTAGCTAATTGGCTGCTGTTAGCTGAATTGGGTACAACAGTAGGGTTTTGGCAAATGGCGAGGTTATTGGGTTCTTTTGTTTGCATAAAGTTGTTAAGAAGCTGGTGTTCCCATGCTTGAAGTTTATGATATAAACAGATTGTGGTTTCTGTTTGCAGGTCGTTCAGATATTAGAAAAAAAAAATAACTAGCTAAAATGATTGAAATTTTCTTGCTCAATTTTTTTCAAGTTTTTGGGTTTTTCTTTTTGAAAGGGTTGAGTGAGTGTCTTATCTACTTCCACTCACAAATCTTTAGAAGAAAAGTAAAAACTTCAACAATCCAAGCACATTTCATCATCTACAAACATTGTCTTGCTCCTTAAGATGTGTGTCTTTACTAGATGTGTAAATGTGCCTGAGTCTGTGTCATGTACGATAGGTAAGATGGTTTCTAGTCTTTTGAAGTGGATCCATTTTCTGTGCTCTTCTCTCTTGGGCTTTGCACTCTTTTCTTAGCGTCTTTGGGTGAATTTAGTGTTTCCAATAATGTAAATAATATTTGGGACCTAGTGGCTCGATATTCCTCTGTTCTCTTTTGCAATTGGTGCTGCGTACTAATTTTTCCCTTGAGTCAAGTATGTGTTGTTAGATGGATGTGAATTTAGCTGAGTATAACCTTTAGGGTGTGCAGTTTTGCAGTATGTACTTAATGGTGCGGTTAGTCAAGATATGTTATGTTAACACACTTTACTTTATTCTTGTTGGTGTCTATACCCTTTTAAAGGATTGTTAGCAATGAAGATACATATGAGGTTACTCTTTTGATGGTTGGGGCTCTATGTTATTCTATATCTTTGTAAATCTTGTGTTGGCCTTGGTTTTTTTTTTTTTTTTTTTTGGCTTGGCACTTTTTGACCAACCTTTTTTTGATGATTGTGTGTTGTGAGTAACTTCAAGCATATCTTTTGGTAGAGGATGTGTGCTTCATTGAATTTAGCCATATGTTACTGAATATTTTATCAGCCAGCCTTCTTCTTTGTTCTTTTTGGTTTTTGTTTGCATCAAGTAAATGGATTTTTTTTGAATATGATATTCTGTAGTCAATTCCAAAGTGCACCAGTTATACAATCTCCTCCTTCAACATGCTTTCCCTTGTATCTTTCCTTTCATAGTTAAAGTAGAATATGTAACCTTCTTTATAGTTCATGCTCTTACTCCCCTCTTTCTTATTTGAAGATATACCTGCCAGCCTGAGTTTTTGAAGCAACAAGTTCCATAAAGATGAGTAAGAAGAAACCACAGGTGTTCCTTGATGTTTCTATTGATGGTGACCCAGTTGAAAGATTGGCTTTTGAGGTATCAAGCTATCCACCAGCTAGCTTTGTTATCCCTAAATATACGTATTTGAACTCACATAACGAGATACTTACAGTTGGCTACCCTTGAGTTATCTTATTTGCAGCTTTTCACCGATGTTGCTCCAAAAACTGCAGAGAACTTTCGTGCACTGTGTACAGGTGACAAATATAAGAGTGCTGCTCATGTATCATACATTAGTCTAAGCCTTTCAGATTGGTTTTCTAGTTACATTCCTTCTGTGACCTTTTATCCTGCCCGTATTCTGCTGAGTTCTTCTCTTTAACATACTTCTGACCTGCATTCAGACCTTATTGTGGTTCCATAACATGAAATTGGGGTTCAGTGCTGCAAAATTGTTCTCCCAAATGTGGAAATTATAAGTGATAGACAGATTGAATGGGGACTCACTTTGAGTAATTCCTAGTTCTCTCTTTTTGAAAGATCCAAAGTTGTATTTCTTTTTTGGTGCCAAATTGTTACATACCATCACATAACATAGTGAGAATCTGTCAACTTTCCTGCTGTCTTTGAATTTTCTCTTAATTGTGCTACAATAATTTCTTATATGATGCTTGCCCATGTAAAAGTAACTACCCATGAGAAGAAGGATAAGTACAATACTTTATCAAAAAGACAAAAAGAGTATAAATAATTAACTTGCTGCAAAATATTTTGTAAGCTAACTAGCAACTCCATGTAAAAAGAAAATGTACTCTGACCAGCAAACAGTCTATGGATAAAGAATTACTCGCAGTGCAGATGACAGGTTGATAAAATCGCCTAGATGTTCACTTTCTTCATGGAAGTTTGTCTGCTCAGTCTTAATTTATCTCCTTAGATTTCTTTTAATAGAGAAGTGGTTCAGGTTACCTTAACAAGTTCCTTTTCTGGGGTATTGGCTGGTTGCTGTTGGCTGTCGGTTCAAGGTGCCATGGTCATTAGTTCCTTATGTTATAGGGTGACATGAATCGTCATCTAGTGGGAATTGATCTTTGTCTTCTTCCTTTCCTTGGATGCTTTATCCATCTCCATGTTAAGTGCTGTGGTATCCTCAACTGACATAGGAAGAAATTGTTATTCTTCAGGGGAGAAAGGAGTCAGCTCTAAGACGGGAAGACCATTGCATTATAAAGGAACCTTTTTCCATCATATTATCAAGGGATCTGTGGCTCAGGTATGTTTGTAGGTTATTGGTATGCTTGTTCTATTGACATGTAGTTTGAATGTGCTCCATTGCGCTGTTACCTTAAAAGAAGTGCTCCATTGCACAGCTCTTAGCTTTGTGGTTGAGCATGGCTAAGAAGTGGTGTTTCCTTTTAGTCAGATATCCTTGTTTATGCTGTAGGATGCAGGGCTGATGGTCACAACTGCATTTCTTGTGATGTAGTTTTAAGGTTGTGTTAACTGAGTCATTCGTCCTCTGTATTATCGAGCTTCAGCATATTATAAGGCTCATTGTTCATGTACTTTTGTGATAGTTAACTAATTGGTTTTTCCCCTCTCTATTTCAGGCTGGTGACTTGCTGAGACAAGATGGTATGCCTTCGATCAACATACTACATTAAGCTTTGTGTATACTCAACTGATGGTCTGCTAAAATACAGTGTTTGATGGACTAATCTTAGTTGATTCTATACTATTAATTTTAGGTTTAATTTTGACCATTTTGTTTTTGCCCTATTAAGGTAACTGTTGGTGAAATGAGATTAGCAAAATTGAGGTACCTGCATGCAGACAAAGACGAGCGTATGTTTTAGCTAAGTCTTTCTGGGAATAGATAGATGATATAGCACACAGAATTTGTATAGGTTGAATGAGATGTAGGAGTGCTACTAGAGTATTTTACAGAAGGGAGCAGCTTCCGAACAAGTTTGATAGAATGGTTGTGTACCTACAATTTATGTTAGTGAGTGTTGGGTCTCCAAAGCTCTAATTTATCCGAAAGATGAATTGTAATGAAATGTAGGTGTTAAAATGTATGTGCGGGGATATGACTAGATACAATTAGAAACTGTCAGATCTTATACAGGGCCACTGAAGACTTAGCTGAACAGAAAATAATAAAAGCAAGGATCTATATAGAGTATACCGACTAGTTGGTATTAAGACTTGAGTATTGTTACTTTACGTCTAGTGTGTCCAGAGACTCATATGTCCATGTGAATTTAAGTACTAGGTTTTGAGAATCTGTAATTCTAATTTGCCTTGACAACCAAATTATTAGCATTGAAATGAAAAAACTTAATGGAGCAGAGTGAATCAGAAATTCTTGTAATAAACCCCAATTAATTTGGAGTTGAATCATAGTTGAATGACTGATTGATGTGATATTGTTGCCTTGTTCCATATACAATACAGTCATCTGTTTTGGATTTGCAGCTTATTAAGTTGGAGCGAATGACATGCTTCTTCATTTCCCCTCTTTGCCCCACTCTCTACACTCTATTGTTCTTCACATAATTTCCAGTATGTCCTATCCTTGGATGTAGGGCTTTCCTCAGGCATTTGAACCCTGCCCCCCTTAAATGAGTCTATATGTTACGAAGGAATCATGTTTCACAGTTGGTACTAAAATTTGTTGTTGATGATAGTATATATGTGTGTTATCTTTTTTATCTATGTCCTAGGAAAAGTACGACATTAACCAGTTAAATGAATTATATGAGCTTCTTCCCGTGATATGACCTGAGACACTGAAATATGAGTAGAATGGCGGATTGTAGTCTGGTTTTGTCAATGCCATTGTTGTAGACTGATTGAAAGGGATGTTATGCATGGTTGCACCTTTCTTTGAATGGCCTCTCATTTGAGGACATTATTGGCTGTGGTTTGTCTCTGGCATTCTCTGTTACATTTGTGAGGATACGCATTTGGCAATGTGAAGGAAACTTGGATGAATTAATATGTGAATATGTCTAGTCTAGAGCCTCAAGAAAATAATAGCAACGAATGGAAAAACAAATTGCTGGTATAAGCGGTGCTTGAGTTGCTTTATATATTAAATTTGCTAATTGTAAATCATGTTACCTTTTGTTGAGTTGAAAATAATCTCATGTGCATATTTTACAATGTAAGTGTTTCTTGACTCAGTCAAATTTGCAAAGCTGAATGGGAACACTGCAACAGGTTCTGGTTAAAATTCCTGAGTTGATGTGCCTACTTCTTTTCAGGGAACTATGGGGAAAGCATCTATGGGGGAAAGTTTCCAGGTGAGACCTCTTTTATTATTCCCACCATAATTTTGGAATTTGCCTCATATCTTGTGACTGCTTTATGTTCGTCTCATGTACTGAATGACTGCCCTACTTTTTTTTGAGAGGACTAGAATATAATGGATAGTAAATCAAAACGCAAACAACAGTGTGTGTATTCCTTTTAGCAAAAAAATCATTTATCTTGAAAGAAAATGGGTTTTCCTTTTGTATTGCCTGTGAAGGTTGGGGCTGACTTTGATCTAATTCTACGCTGCTTGGGAGCTTCAATTCATTGGTATTGGACATTGTTCCTCTCAGATAATGGTAGGGGACATGAAGGCTATGTTGCCTGTGCTTTTGTCGATATTGTTTTTGGTTTTCTACTTTATAGTAGTTTGAGTTTCTTTTCTAGTGATTTAAGCCTTGTTTTGATTGTTCTGTATGGTTCATTTTGTTCAGAACAATCCCAGGGAAATCTATTATAACTTTACTGCAGAACCGAGGTAATTGGTTATCAGATCAGAACAGTAGCTGTATGGTAGAATTTTGTGATTAGTCATGATTACCTAGGAAAACTGTCACGAGGGGAAAATTGCGGATTGGCAAAGTTTAGCAGTTTCTATTGTAGAAAAAATTGCCTGTTTGTAATTTTATGGGTAATAATACTTGCGTTATCTGTATATGATGAACATCTTATGTTCGCTGTATATTGACACCTGACTATTCTCTAGGTGTAGGTGATCTTACAAAAATATCTTTTGGAAGGATTCAGTAATGGATCTTTCTTATCAATTTCTACATACACAACCTGGCAAACAACTATAGTTTAGGTTATATGCTAATTTTGGAATAATGGCTAGTGAGAGGGCATACTTTACAAATTAAAATTATTTTGTTGGTTTTAGTTTTGTAAATCATGGTATAGTGCACTTGCTCAGGTGCAATTAGTTTGCCAATTGCATAAATGAAATGTGTCTAGCATCACCTTTTTGGAGGTGCAATATTTGCAGGGCCTATAGATTTATCTCTTTGATGTGATAGCTTGAACTAATAAATCAACAGAGAAGGGTCACAAATGCCCACGGCTTATCGCAAAAGGTCTAAATACCCTTCATCCACCTATTTTGCTAAAAATACCCCTTTGGTTACATTTTGGGCTCACTTATTTCCTTTGACTATTGATCAACACTGAGTTTTGAAAAAATTTATTTAAATTCCACATGGCAGTTTATTATCGGTCCAATTTTGAACTCTTTAACAATTTTTTAATAAAAAAACGACCTCTAGAGGTCAGTTTGCATTATCCCCTTTTTGGTGCTAAAAAACCTGACCTCTAGAGGTCGATCTTGTTAATAATAATAATAAATACTTCTTAAGAATTCGGAAGTCTTTGTGCATTTTTCCAGTTTTTGTCGCTGAAAAAGTCTACATCTTGAGGTCGATCTTGTTTAAAATAATTTTAAAATTTTCCAGTTTTTGTCGCTGAAAAAGTCTACATCTTGAGGTCGATCTTGTTTAAAATAATTTTAAAATTTTCCAGTTTTTGTCGCTGAAAAAGTCTACATCTTGAGGTCGATCTTGTTTAAAATAATTTTAAAATTTTCCAGTTTTTGTCGCTGAAAAAGTCTACATCTTGAGGTCGATCTTGTTTAAAATAATTTTAAAATTTTCCAGTTTTTGTCGCTGAAAAAGTCTACATCTTGAGGTCGATCTTGTTTAAAATAATTTTAAAAAAGTTTTTTCACAAAAATAAATTCGAAGAGTATAAATGAAAAAAACAAAATCCAAGTGCTTGGGTCGGGTAAATCGGAAAACTGGGTGAGTGGATTTATTTTAATGAACTTTCTTAAAATTCAGCTTTGACCATTAGTCAAAGGGCACAAGTGAGCCAAAAATATAACTAGAGAGGTATTCTTAGCAAAATAGGTTGATGAAAGGGTGCATTGACCTTTTGTGATAGTCCATGCATTTTTGGCCCTTCTCTGTTAAATCAATTGTTTGAAAGAAAAAAGACAGGCTCTGTAACAAGTGAAATTAATTGAATATTTCAGATGAGTCGCCGAAGATAAAACATGATTCCCAAGGTCTACTATCTATGGCTATTGCTGATCGTGATGCACGCGGTTCTATATTTTCCATCACCTTTCAGGCTGACCATCATCTTGACAGGTTTGTTATAATTTCTCAAGATAGTTTAGTGCCTCTTGTAGATGCTGATTGTAATTTCCTACTCTGCTGGAAGCTTGCTTTTACAGATTGCTGCATAATATTTTTCTTGACAGGAAATGTGTAGTCTTTGGGAAACTTATTGATGGCCTTGAAGTTCTTAAGAAGATTGAGAGTGTGGGAAATGAAGAGGGAAAACCTGATGTGACTGTAAAGATAATCAATTGTGGCGAGTTACCTGATGGTGAGACTTCTGAAGTTCCATTGCTCTTGGAAGCTTGCTTTGGAATACTCCTTTACTGTTGTTTCTCCATGTAGTTTTTGTTAATTGAAAAGTCTGCAAGTTATGAGGCTTTATTTGATTTTACTTCTCCTTGGTGCAGATAAGAGAAAGCTAAATAAATTGAAAAATGGGAAGCACAAAAAATCCTCCAAAGAGAGAAGGAAAAAGAGGAGGAGATATTATACATCAGAATCAGAGAGCTCTACAGATAGTGATACCGAGTCTTCTGAGTCTGAAAGTGATTCTGACTCAGATGTATCTTCTGATTCTGAAATTAGCTCATCAAGTGATGATAGACGGAGGAAGAAGAAGAGATCTAAAAGAGATAGGCATAGACGTTCCAAAAGAAAGGAGAAGCGACGTGAGAAAAAGCGCAAAAGGCGTGACAAGAAATCTAAGCGCAAATCAAAAAGGTTGTTCTTCAGTATTCTATCTTTTGTTCCATATGTTGTTAAGTTGCGCAGTTTTAGATGCCATATGTTCAATAATGGGGGTAACAATTGGAATATTTTCTTTCATCTCTGACTATAATAATTTCATTCCATGTGGGAATTTAAGAGACTGAAGTTCTTTTCATTCCAATATTCTTTACCAGGGCATCAGACAGTCCTTCAGAAAGTGAGAATGGACGTGATGGTTTAGAGGAAGATGGTGTAAGACGGTCTTCCGAAGGAAAGCACAAAAGTATGGAAAAGAAAACAGGTATTTCAAAGAATCTTGTATTTGCTGGTCTCTAGCCCTCAGTTACATAAACATGCTCCTTTGATCGTTTCTGGTTTCAGGAGTTGATTCCAAGTCTGTATATATGCATCAGATTTTTCTCTTTTTTGGATGCATTAAAACTCTATTAATTTGGGAGTTGTAAAAGTTGGCATGCTTTTGTATCTCTTGCATTTTCAAATGATGGTTTCGTCCAGTATAATTGCAGCAATAGGCCATGCTTAGTGGTGAGAATGTTGTTAATTACTGTAGAACTTTTTGTGTAGGTATACAATAAGACCAATATTTTTCCGACTTGATTCTTAAGGTTTATCTGTAGGATTAAAAAATGCTCACAAGCAAGCAGGCCTAAGGTTACATCAAATAATAAGCCTAACCGCATGATTCCCCCAGAATTACTGTATTTTCATAAGTTTTATTTGAATCTTTTCCAAGTCAACGTTCTTTGTTAGGCATGTGCAGCTGGATTCTTTGAGTTTCTTTCACATCAGGCAAGGTTCTCAGCTTATCATTACTGAACAATTCTAAGAGCCTGTTTGGATTGGCTTAAAAGTTGGTCAAACCCACTTTTAAGTCATTTTTAGTTTTTGGAAGTGTTTGGCAAGGTTAAAAATAACTTAAAATAAGTTTAAAATGACTTAAAAAAGTTAAAAACTAAAAGTAAGTCTCCCCTACTTTTTATTTTTAGACTTGAAAGTCATTTAAGTTCGACTTCTTATTTTTTGACTTATAAGCTACTTTTTTTAAGTCAATCGAAACGGACTCTAATTCTGGAGGGGGAGCAGACTGCAGTTGATCTTTTGAGTGATTGACACTGTTGTTCAAGCTTCTTTATACACCAATAATCCCGCAACTCACCAGCAAATTCTATTTCACCACTTTGTGATTTTTCATGAAAAGTAGATAAATTCTTGAGCTATCCATTTATTTCTCTTTCTGGTTCTAGGTGTACTGTCTTATTCTTCACTTGTTGCTGTCAAGTATTGATCCTTTTTTCTCTAAATTTTACTAAGATTTTTGAAGTTCTATAATATTGTTTCTGGTTTCATAAAGTTCTTTCTATGATGGTACTACATCTGATTCTTCATCTCCCCATCTAAAAGGTTTTCTTGTACACACTTTCTAGTTGATGGGATTATGTTTTGAAAATCTGTAATTCACTGAAGTTTTTGCATTTACAGTATAGATATGACATTTAATCTAAACTGGTCATATTGCAACCTTCTTGACTCTTTGAAAATCTCTATGATGTAACTTGCTCGTGGTTAAATGGTTTACGGACATTTTGCAGAAGGAAATCATTCTCCTTCGCTTGAGGAGGGAGAAGCAGTTTCTCTTCATCACAAGAAAGAGGCAACTGACATTTTTGAAGGAGAGGAGGTAGAATTTCCCAAGGAGAATGGAGAGCGTCAAAGCAATAATACCAAAATGGAAATTAGATCTGATAAACCTGTTGATAGGCAGCCTGATGTGGTGGATGATCACCCTGGCAAATCTAGGTTTACTCTTCATTTCTCATTGCTACTCGGTTATTCTTTTTGCTTATGGTTTCTTTCAGAATCAGAATTTTATTAGAAGTCATTGAGCAGGAGCAGAAGCATAAGTCCCAAAAGGACAATGAGTAGGAGTATGAGCATTAGTCCTCGGAGGAGTTTAAGCAGAAGTCGAAGTGTTAGCCCAAAGCGCAGTGTGAGCAGAAGCCCAAGTGTGAGATCCAGACGTAGTGTAAGCAGAAGTCCAAGTCGCAGTGGAAGTCCGCATCGCGTTTCACAGAGGAGGAGCAGCAGCATTGTTAAGAGTCACAGTGGTAGTCCCGCAAGAAGCATTAGTACAAGCCCAGTGGGAGGCAAGAGGGGAGGAAGTGTCAGCGTGAGTCCTCCAGCAAGAGCTCATTCACACCGAAGAAGCAGCAGAAGTCCCTCAGCATCTCCTAAAAGGCAACTTACCCCAAGTCCACCCAGAACCTCATCAAGGAAATCAGTGAAATCAAAAAGCCGAACACCAGTTAGATCTGATAGAAGGAGTCCAAGTGGAAGCCCTGTTAGGCCTTCTCGAAGGAGCCCAAGCAGAAGTCCTGTTAGGTCTTCGCGGAGGAGTGCAAGCAGAAGTTCGGGTAGGGTTCCTTCAAGGCTTAGGCCTTCTGGAAGGAGCCCTAGCAGAAGCCCTGTCAAGTCTTCTCGACGGAGTGTAAGCCGAAGTTCAGGTAGGGTTCCTTCTAGGCGAAGCCCAAGCCGAAGTCCAGGTAGGGCTCCTAGCAGGAACAATCAACGCAGCTATTCAAGAAGTCCTGGTAGTGCAGGTCGTAGGGCAAGATCTCCAGTGTATGATCGTGCGAGGAGCTCTTCAAGAAGTGCTTCAGTGGATGGATCTCCCAAGCGCATTAGGAGGGGAAGGGGCTTTAGTGAGCGTTACTCCTATGTTCGTAGATACAGGAGTCGGTCTCCTGATCGGTCCCCTGCTAGGCCATACCGTTATGGTGAGCGTGACAGGTGAACATCACAAACCTTTCTAATTTGTACAGGAAATAAAAATAGAAATCTTCTTTCATTAATTTTCTTCTTTTGCAAGATATTCGAGATACAGGAGATCACCTAGGCGTTATAGGAGTCCACCTAGAGGAAGAACACCACCCAGGTCTGGTATCTCTGCTACATGCTACTTTTGTTAGATTTATCTTTGGCAGGGAGCTAATCTGTCACTGCCAAAATGCAGATACAGAGGCAGAAGAAGTCGAAGCCGCAGCGTCTCACGTAGTCCAGTGCGTTACCGTGCTCGCCGTTATAGTCGAAGCCCCGTACAAAGTCGCTCTCCTGTGGACCGATATCGCAGGTCACCATCAGCTGAACGCCGTAAATCACCTTCTCGGAGCAGAAGCCGATCAGAGTCTAAATCATCTCGGGGCTCACAATCACCAAAGCAAGTCAGCAGAGGCAAGTCAGTATCATCCTCGGCGAGTCCCCCTGGGAAGGCAGGTCTTGTTTCCTATGGAGATGGATCTCCTGAATCGGGATAGGGAGTACATGTAGTTGCTGAGTAGAGTGCACTGGACATACGTATTTGAGTTTTCACCATTCTGCGACCATGGCTTGGCCAAATGGATAGTCTTTTCCTATGTAGTGGAGTGTGGACAACGTTTTGGATACTTTATACTTGTGTGCTTGGTGTGTGCGTGTGATTTATGATGCCTTTGAATAATTTGTCATGCTCGGCTATTAGAATTGGCATAGTGAGTAATGTTCAGACTGTTTGCTTACGAAATATTGGATGAGCATCATCACGCAATGTTATCTTGGATTTCTTCCATGGAGGAATTTGGGTTCTTCATGTCAGTGAAGGCCTATTTTGGACTAGTCATTTGTTGGTTTTGGTCGACCTTGTTAACTTCCATGGCTTGAATTTGCAGCGGCAGAGCTCTTATTTGTGCCCATAGATATTCTGCATCCTTGTCTCTTTTCTTCTAGGTATATTTTGAAATAGTTCCTGTGTTTCCTGTTTAATCTTTGGGAATGATCATCTTCAAAATTCAATTGAGAGGCCATTTCAGGTTGCTGGCTACGACTTGCATTTGGCAGCAGGGAAAAATTAGTTATGATGCCACTGCCTTGCCATTCTGGTATGATAATCTGAATTGTTAAGCTGATGGCAAAGCTACTTTTGCTTTCTACTTTGGGTAGGGGTAAGTTAGTTTTGGGTTTCCTGTTGGGATGGTGGGAAGGAAGAGAGGCACAAAATAATAGAGATGTAATATCGTTTCCCCTAAGGTGCTTGCTGGGTAGGGATGTTCCCGGTTTGGGTAAAATGTATCCGTATGAAAAATCAAATCAAATCATTTTTTATTTTTATTTTGTTTAGTTTTACATTTTTAAAAATTGATGGTATTTGGTTTGACTTTTGTTTTGTTCTAAATAATAGAAGGAATGATTAAATGAATAATTTTGAATGTCTTGTAGTTATTACTAAGATTTATTTGTGAAAGTAAGAAACTTCAAAACAAAAAGGCAAGCAAAAGGTCAAATTTGGTTCAAGCAGCAAAAATAAAACGCTCATGTTTTATAACTCAGGCAATTGCTCTGAATATGGAAAGAATCAAACTAATTTTTAGTTCCCATGATTTAATTGACATCCAATGCACTCTGTATTTATCTACTACATCTACTTTACCGTCCTACTTGGAGATGACGTGGTTCGATTAAAGTTCTAATATATTTCATGATTTCTGGAGATTCTTGTATTAGATGTCCGTCATGATATTATTTTATGCGGTAATCATAGGATTTGTTATATTCTTTTTGAATGAATTTTGTTGAATGATCGTTTCTTTTATTGAACAGTTTATCATTAATTATCGAATCATGTATTTTATATATCTTTGCCTTTTTTTTGTTTTTTCTTTGTACATGCTTTTTTAGAGTGGTATCTGATAGGAAGGCCTCTCGACTAACACAAATTATTTGGCTTTTCAAAAGAATATGACAACATCTGGGTACTAGTTTCAATGCCAGGATTTTCAAATTCCATATATGATGGATATATGCAAGCCAGTTATATATCCTAACAATACATACAGAAACTATCAGAAAATAAAATGAAATCTATCAATAGAAAAGATTGAGAAAACAATAAGAAGATACCTCACAAATATAAATGGATTAACTGTATGCAACATTTTCAGTGACAACAAGTACGCCTCAATCTGGACAATCTCAGTGAGACTCGAAAAAAATCAATCAATACAAACATGATAATTTTTCGCTTAGGAGAAAAAGTTAAACAGATTTGTCAGTACAAATTCATAACCTGAGTTTTAGATTTAAACATAAAAGAAGCAATTGCATCTGGCTCTGAAATCATCATTATTCATTCATGTACAGGCCGTTAACAAACAAAGAGCAATAAATATCAATTAATCATGTTTCAAGGGCCATGTTTTGGCACATACCTGGCTGTCACTCAATGCTCTCATATGTAGCAAACAGTTCCTTTTGTAACATGTACTTGCTCACCACTATCTGCAGGAGGTTGCTCCCATCGATGAAACGTGGACAAGAGCTTGTCAATCTAACCAAGCATGAATGATGAGACCACACATTAGGGCCAGTGCAAAGCATAATTCAAAACTCGATGGATAATGAGACCATCCATCTAAACATAGGCTTAGGCTTTATGTTTGGGGCACGGTCAAACCAATGACGTTGCTACTCTTTACATTTTTTTTAATAACCACATCCACGCTACTCCATCCTCAAGAGGTACATTACTTGTTTATATTTTAGAATTCAATTGCTAATAATCGAATCTAACAAGTTAAGCTAAAACACATATTCTTCATTCGATAACTTGTGACTTTTTTGTACAAATATAGGGGTAATGAATATAGAGAAAAACAAGTACCATGCAACCATTCAACAAAGATCACGCTTTCATAAAACTATAAAATCGATATACATTTTTCAGTACTTATTACAATATAGTATTCTTTTTCAGCTGCAGTATTTTGGATCAATAAGTAAATTTCACCATTTTTTTCAAGTACATCCACCATAACCAAACCCTAATTTCTCACCAGCAACATCATACACAATCTCCATTGTCTGCTGTTGTGTGTTCCCGAAAATCCCAATACTATCATCATCTCCATTTGAAGCGAAAGCCAAGCAAACCTGAGATGCACCGTTTACGAAGAAAATACCATTTGGAACCAAGTCCATCTTCGTATTGCCATTGAAGTTGAAGCTGATTTTTGGAATGCTAACGGTAGTGTAATTGCTTAAATCATAGCAAGTATCAAGCAAAGATAGATCTGGTGCTCTGGGATACTTGCTCATGAACTCCCGGAAAGTTGCTCGCATATTAGCATACGCCGTAGAAGGTAATCGGGTAATCACAGTACCGGAATCAATGATTGTTCCGGCGTTCTTAAACACCATTGGACTTATCGCTAACGCTTTTCCACCAACAGAAATACCCAATACATCAATGAAGTAAAACGATGTTCCTTGTGATGAAGCGAATGGTGTGAACTGGAGGTTCGATTTAGCTCCATTTTTGCCGAAGGTTAAATGGCCATTAGATCCTCTTCTGGTAGGAAGGCAGTAAGAGAAGTATTTCCCGAATTTCGCAGATGTTTGTGATACAATAGAAAGAGGATCCCTGCCTAAACCGATTAATCCGGCGGTTTTCCCGAATAATCCTTTGTTATCTTGCCCACAACCGAACATAAATCCATCAAACACATCTGTTGCTGATAAAGTTAGCTTATCCTTCGCGAAAAACCCAATTGAGAACGATGAATCACCATACTGGATACCGTAAACGCAGGTAGATGAAGAACAAAGAGGAGTATTTCCGGTAGCTGATTTAAGCCCAGAACAAGCTGTGGAACTGCAGGAAATGTTGGAATAAGTCGAAGAAGACGATGGGTTGAAAATTGGTTGTTGTTGAGGAAAGCATGTTTTGAAACAGGGTTCGCATTGAGTCCATGTAAGGTCACTGCCGGTGTCGAAGATGAGTGTGAGATCCTTCTTCGGAGTTCCGATTCCGATGGTGACGATGTAGTTTCCGGTGCTAAGAGCGGTGCCGGGTTGCGCCGGGAGAGTGGTTTTTGAGTCTTTTGCTCTGTACTTTTTGGAGGTTTTTTCTGTCTTTCTGAATAGGTTGAAGTTTTGGGCTGCGATTCGGGTTTGGATTGAATCCACTCGGGCTTGATCATGGGCCAAGATTTCTGTTAAAGTTTGGCCTTTTTCACCCTTTTTGTTGAGTTGAGAACATGGCCCATGTTTGTTGATGACCTCCAATGATGTCCCTCCTCTTTTACCTAAAAATGATAATATAAAAAAATTGAATCAAAATTAGTATTAATGTAATAATACTTTTTTTAAATATTATCTTGATATGTTCTTATAATCCTAAAAAAATTATTATGTTACTTTTCAAACATCATCACATAAATTGAAACGATTAGAGTATCTTTTGTGCGTCTTTGCATCATGCGTGGAGCTAATAGCTTACATACAGGTTTGGCTGGACTCACTGATTTTGTTTAAATAATATATTTGTATTGATAAATTCTTTAAATATGTATGTATGTTAAGTTAGAGCCCACTTATAAAATTCAAAATTTATAAAGTTGAAATCTTAGCGTCACCGGCTGGGAGGGAAAGTTCAAATATTATTTCCAATATAATAAGTTGGAATTTTTGTGCATATGAAAACAAGTTTACACCGCAAATATAAGCAAGTGATTGGTTGAATATAATTCTTTAAAATCTAAGAGAGATAGTCATAGTTGTTAAATTGCATTTTATATATAATATATCAACAAGACCAGCATGAAGTCTTTCTCTTTCAAATAAAAGTCGGGAACATATGGAATAATTTTCCCTAATTTTGTTTTTCAGTATTTGAAGTAATCATTTTGTTTTATTTATAAAGACGACAATAACAACAGCGTACCTAGTGAAATTTCATAAATGAAATTTAAAAAAGATAAAGTGTATCTATCATACCCCTACTACTTCGTAGAGATAAAGAGATTATTTCCGGATAAATAAAGACAAGACTATTGTTTTCAACTCTCATCATTTGAATCCTATTTTTCTTAGTTGAAAAGTTAGGCAGAAATTAAATACTTTGATTGATTGCAACTAAAATCATTAATATATACTGATTGCATTTTGACTTCTTGTTAGGTTGTATTTTGAATAAGTCTTCACCAAATTTTGGATAAATCTTTTGTTTATTTTAATCTTCACTATTAGTTAGTTATCTCTATTCTCTTTTTTTTTAAAAAAAAAAAACAAAAAACTTGTCCCCCATAGTTGTTTTACTTTTCAGAAACTTGCATGACAAGGTGGAGCTCCAAATAATTGAGAAAGTGAGACAACAAATAAAATAAAATAACAAATAGTGAATATGAAAACATCAATAATTGCAAAGTTATAACATGATTAATCAAGATCCTTTTAATATAAGTAGGATTATAATTTAAAACTTATCAATCATTTTGTAACTATTTGAATACTATTCATGTGAATTTATATATAGGTAAGTTTGTGGAGTAATTAATTCTTTTTGAATTTTTAGAATGTCTCCATCAATAATCTATATTGGTAAAACTTTGGTCCCCAGCATAAATATAACTTCTTATGGTAAATTAATTTCAATTCGAATATATTAGTAGATGGATTATTGCTTTATTATCAACCCCACAACTTTTTGAAAAGAAAATATCATCCATTCGTTGACCACAACCCCACAGCCATCCAACCTCATTTTCACCCCCCTAAAACAATAGACAATTAAAAAGGAAAATTACAAAAATAAAGTAGGTTGATATGAGGTAATATTAAATTAATTTTATTTTATAACATAATGTTTGACTAACCGTAAAAATTAAGAATAAAAAAAAGCTTTTTAACACATAATTAAGAATACTTTTAAATTTAATTTTGTGAGCTTAATCGTATCATAATTGTAATTTCATGATTATGAAAACATGTCGTATCTTTTTTACTAAAATACTAAATAAAAAAGAAAGTCACGGAAAATGATACGAAAGGACGACAAAATTTGCCCTCCCTTTCTTCCTTTATCTAAGCATAGGCCATCACACCACACCACACCAAAGAAAAAAAAATCAAAGTAGATGAATATTTATAATGAAAATGGTGATATAGCAATGTATAACATTAATATACAAACATATTAATTAGTATGCCAAAATTAAAACTAAATATATATTGTTTTGAGGATAATATAAAAGGGAGATTTAATTAATTACCTTTGCTAGAAGGCTTGCAAGAAGAAGAAGGAAGAATAGAGGTGAGTTGGATAGTGTGGAAGTTGGATTCAATTGTTTTTCTTCCTTCCAAAGCATTGCTTTTCTCCAAAGAGAATGAAAGCAAAATGAGAAGAAAAGAAGAAGAGAGCAAAACACTTCTAGTGGCCATTGGTAAACAATAATAGTATTTGGATATTTGACAAAAAGCCCTTTCATCCTATGCTTATTATATAGAGAAGTTTTTTTGGACCTTCCACTTAGACAACTCTATTTTCTTTTCTTTACTTTTCTCTATTATAAAATAATATTCTAGGGGTGGGGTGTAGGGGGTTTCGTAGGTGGTGGGGTGGTAGCCGCCGCAAGGGGCAAAGGGAGAGTATTAGTTTCGATTTCAAAATCACAATCTTCAACATAGTATCATAACATGTAGAATTTCTAGGGTTGGGGTGTAGGGAGGGAGGGGAGGGGGTTCGGTGGTGGGGGTGGTAGCCGCCGCAGGTACAAAGGGTTAAAGATTGTGATTGTCTCATGCAAAAACTTAAGTTGTTTGAAAGAATATACTTTTATTATTAATTTAATTATATTTTCAATACAAATTTATTAAATATGTATGACTGATTCAATGGAAAATTCATAACCCATAAACTCTAGATTGTGATTGAGCCTTTTTGATGGCTTTGTTTCTATTATTAAGGAAATAGTTATTAGATTGAGAAATTGGTAATAAATTTAGGTAATTTTGCATCTAATAAGATGTCAAGGACCTTAAATGGTATGAACATGAAAGGCAACGCTACCCTTCCTTCGACTATTAAAATTATGGAGAGTTGTATGAAATAACAAATTATTAATTTAAATTAAATGATATAGTCATAGTTTATTTTATTTGTAATTCGCAACAATCATCTCATTTTTTTGCCATCTGGTTACATATAATTTGCTATGGAGCACAATTATGCAAACTATAGCTATAACATACAAATATGATTTTTATGTTTGCTATATGTGAAAGTTGCTCTTTTTTTAGTCCATCTCAAAACAAAATATCATTTTATTATAATTAGAAACAATTCTACTTTAAAATTTCTCTTTTACCCTTAATGAAATAATTTACCACCACACAAATATCTAAAGATTATTTTAAACCACAAGTTTTAAAAATCTTCCTTTTTTTTAAAACATCATGCCAAGTTAAACGGTGCCACATAAAATTGGAAAGGAGGGAGTATCTAATTTCAGATAATTATCTCATGGATTAATTTATTTAAACATATGTATATATTATCTTAGCTAGTTGCCTAGTTTCCTTGCGCGTATATATATATATATATTCAAAGTAAATAAAATAATTCAAGAGTGAGGGACAAAATAGTAGTACTGAAGTTCCCTTACTAGACACAACCAAGTGTATGATTTTGTATCCATTGGAAGGGCATTTAATTTCTAAAATCTTTTCTTAACGTGTGATTAAAAAAAAGAAAAATTATCTAAATACAAAACTTATTTTATCATATTCTTTATAATTTTCTAGCATTTGACAAAAGAAAATATACAAAAATCTCTATTCTATGATACATCACTTTACGTGATATATCAATCGGATACATCACTTTACATGACACTTCGGTCGAATACATCACTTTACGCGATGTATTGAGACATACACGATGTATCGAAATGTTGAGTGATGTATCTGAAACCAAGACGAGATGTATCGGGATTTGAGAGATGTATTAGAAATCGAGACGCGATGTATCAGGACGTTTTGGGATATTGTATCCAGATTCCACCAAATTTAAGAGATTTTTGTAATTTGAAAAAAATGGGATATGATGTAACTATCTCTTAACACTGTGAGATTTATATAAAATCCCTAAATGAAATTGAACATTTTTCGATTTGTGCTTAACATCCTTCCGGAAGGCCGTGCCAATTTTATTGAAACCATAATACATAAACACGACTTGAATTTCAGATGACATATATGTACTTCAATTTTGGTTGTGCACAAATAGATACTTAAATTTGTAAAAAATCAAACAAGTATATAGACACACTCGTCCTATATAGAAATTCATGTGAAATACACTCGAATTGATTTGTATTATATATGTCATGTAGGATGTTCGTGGTTACTTGTTTAACTTTAAACAAATTTAAGTGTCTACATATACACACCCAAAATTGAAATGCATATATAAATATCAGTTGAGGTCATGACACGTAGATGTATTAAACCTCCGCAAGGACTTTAACTTGCGATACAATTTGATTTTTTTTTTAAAAAAGAAACTCTTAGCTATCGATTAAGAAAGAATGAACTTTCATTGTCGATCCTGTCAATAAAAATTACTTGCTAATGACCCCATAAATGTTTTTAAGAATTCCTTTAATTGATATGAGAATTTAATGAAAAGGAGTTTTAAAGGATCCATCAATTATATAATTAATTAACAGTTGGCAAATTCAATATGAGTACTAGACAAAATGTGAAAGCTTTTCCAAAGAGTCACCATTCACCATGCCATATATCCACCAACCAATAATATATGGCTTTAATTTGTTTCATGTTTTGCTCTTTCTTACTCATTTTTTCTTCTTCTTTTCTTTATGTCATTCAGTGTCCAGTATTCATATTAAAGTTCGACAAATTCAAATTTACGTTACATAAAATCTATTTAAAGAAGATATTTTCTATCAAGGATTTTTTTATACTATTAGGAAGGTGTTATTAGAAGGTTAGTACTTAGGAGCCAAAATTGATATTATATTTATCTATTTTATATCACATTTTCTAGTTCTTTTTTCAAATTACAAAGACTTCAAGGAAAAATAAAATAAAAAGCATTTAAAAACTAAGAAGAAGTTAAAATTGTTGCAATGAAATTAAAATATCGAAGTTTGTACTAAGGTTTGTATATAAATATATCATTTTGATGACGCTTGCTCTTTGGAAGTAAACTCCATGAGTGAATTATCAGATATTGTTTTTGATATCCAAAAATGTCAAATCCATTAAGCTGTTTCCACTGAAATTTAATATCACACAGACTTCTTTAAAAATTTAAGGTTATAAATATTGTATTTTATTCTTTTTATAGTGGTACTTTTAAATAATTATAAAATATAGAAAAATTATGTAATTTTATACCCTCTTCCTTCCAAAAAAATATCTAGTTTGACTTGGAACGGAGTTTAAGAAAATAAAAAAGACTTATCAATCTTGTGGTCCTAAATTAAAATTATGTCAAATGTACCAAAATGCACTTTAATCTTGTGGTCTTAAACATGTCATGTGAAAAGTTGAAATTAAAATGTTGTCAAAAAGGGAAAGGGGTTTTAAACAAACTAAAAAGGAAAGGAAATCATTCTTTTTTAAACAGAGAGAGTAATATATATCGTCACTCCCTCCTTAACCTCATCCATTTGTTGTCACCGAAGTTCGTTGACGTTTTAATTGACCACTGGAAAATTGATGTTGCTTTATCAGAGATTATAATACATACAATATTATACACTTATATATAGCTCAATTGGTTAGCTACATAAATTTTCACCTTACTAATGAGGGTTGGATTATCCGTAATCCCCTCCCCGTTCCCTTCAACTACATACACACATCTACATCCAACTTTTGCTTTAAAAACACATGCGTACACATACAGTTGGTCATACATATGATCAATTAACTTTTGCTTTCAGTGTATTTTGTTACGTTAGAAAAAAATCGATATGTTTTACAAAAACAAATGCTAAATGCGTTACTTCACCCGTCTCATATTAGTTGATTACTTTCCTTTTTACATGCATATTAAGCATAAATACAAAGATAATGTTACTAATTCACCCTTTAAAAAACTTCTTGGAAATTTTACAAACAAATGTGAACACTTTAAAAAAGAATTAATAGCAAGGGTAATATAGAAAAAATTAATTAATACTTTCTTAATTTAGTAAGGTGATCAACTAATATGAAACAATTATTTTTAGTAAAAATATAGGACAAATGAGTATTTATGAAAATTATTTTGCCCTACATTAGTTTAATTGGCCCACCGAGTTTACTTCTAAATATTTCCTATGTTTGAATGAGAATATATTGAAAGATGTCGTATAATTCTTTTTAGTTTTTTGATGTGTACATTGGTTGAGTATCACTTTATATATACGTAGACTTAATTGTCCCACTAAATTTACTTATAATATTTCTCATGATTGAATTGGAATGTAAGGACAGGTGGAAAAGATGAAATATAAATTAAAAAAGAGATCGTAAGAAAATAAGAAAGATGAATGCGTAACTTAGTTATTCTATCAGTTTCAATTTGTGTGATACAAATAGAATATGTAAAGTCAACCAAATTTCTTATATTTTTTTAAAAATATTTCAAATTGTTAATTAATTAAAAAAATAAAAAATAAAAAATACAAATAATATATGAATTATTGGACCCTCGCATTGTTTAGAAATATAAATAATACGAAAAAATTAAGTCCAAAAAATTAATATTGACAATTTCATTATAGTTTGAGAGATTCTTAAACCTTATTCCCAGTAACCATCAACTATTTGGAATCATTCTTAAAGAATTTAAATTCTAACACTTTAGACTTTATATATTTTACTATTTTAGTATGTGAAGATATTGGAAACAAGTATTAATTATTGAAAGACTTAAATTTTTCCATTGTATATAACATTAATAATAGTATTAATGAGTATCATCTTAACTATAAACTTTGTTTCTTTAATTTGTCGTCCTTTTAGATGGTGAAAAGACGTATTATTGGTTAAAAAGTTGCCCTATAAAGTCCACGACTACAAAATAACCCTAATTTTTATTAATTTTTACATTTTTTTGCCAACATAACTAGATAATTATGGTAATCAGTGTATACATAATATACTTATTATATATTTATCATATACTGAATAAACACCGACGATACACTACAAGTGGTTGTAGTTAAATTAGGTGAAAGAAACTCACATTTAAAAGTCCTTCAATTGAATGGTTTTGTGTCATATTAAACTGTTGAATTCTTTTCACATTTAGTTAAAAGTAGATTAATTATGAAAAAGAAAGTAATAAAAATAATATATGTAGTGTGATTGAATAAGTAAATATGAAAAAAGTGAAGTGTATAAATATCACATCTCTATTTCCTAGAGATAAAGATATTGTCTCTGAAAGACTCTCGACTTAAGTAACGTACGTCAAAATCGCTAAAAAGAGAAATACAAAAGTAAAAAGGACATAACAAATAACAGAAAACACATCACATTCAGAAGAAGAAGGAAAAAAAAGGAGCAATAACAATACGTCATCACCAAACCATAAAATTAGGAATGAACGTTCAATTCTTTCGAATTTTTATTCTATACTTTGATTTACCGATTTGTAAATAGTATATACTGAATTCATATATAAGTTGGAGAACGTTGAAAAGAAAAGGAGGTAAACTAAAGTAAAAAAAACGATAACTAGATAAAGGAAAATAGAATTGAAGAGAAGATAGACAAAATAAATAGAGGTGAAAGTTATTAACCAATAGACATAAAAATATTGAATATTAACGTTAAAAAGAGTCTATATTTCTTTACCAAATTGTTATATTTAAATATTATATAAAAATAGAATTAAAAATTAAATTGAAATATCAAAATAAAATTTAAGGTCAATTTTCACGCGTTGGTTTAGTAGGGACCAAGACATAAACAAATGGAAGCTGTCGACATACAACGTCAATTCAAACTATAAAGTATAAACTATGTAGTAATTTATCACGGAATTTTTTTATTTTTGTTTTGTTGTTATGTACCCAACTATACATATGTAATTTAAAATTATAAATTTTGTATCTTCATTTTATTCAAAAAAATATGATTTGAGATTTAAAAATTTTAAATGTAGAATTTAATTAATAAATTTATATTTTATAGAAAGAAAAAGACCCGAAATTTTACATTTTGTAAAAGTAAAAGAGGCATGCTTGATGTAAATATGTTACTTGTAACATGTGAACGACTTATATTAATTAAAGAATAATTTGTTACTATTATTGTGGATTAGTGAATTTATTAAATTATGTATATTTGAAAATTTAAAATATTTATTTATAAAATGAATAAAGAATTGAGATATGTAACTTAATAATATGGCGTTTTAGCATATTGTGATATCTTATTTACGAAATACGATTTGCTCATTTAGAAAAATTGTATAAAAATTGATAAATTTTGATAGGTCTCACAACCTATAGCAATTTTGTATTTATGATAAATAATACAACCTAAAAGTATTTTCAAACAAAATTTCAATTTTAAATAAATCTGATATAAATTATTTTAAATCATGATTTTATATAGCATGTTTAAACGGACTCTGAATGAATATAATTAGGGGAGAGAAAATAAAACCAACGAAACTTTGTCTAATATGAAATGAAGAAAACTTGAACATTAACTCTTTTCCTTTTGTTTATTTCCCTTGTCTTCTTAGAAAATATATTTTTTTAATTGGAAAAATGACAATATATATAGGTCCTACTAAACACATGCAATTTATCCTAATTGCTAAATATAATATTAGATATTTATAATGGTTGGCCTATAGTGGAATACTGGAAGTTGTGTAGTGATAAAAAGTTGTTTGTTGCCAACTAATGTTTGAACGTAATTCTGCACTAACGATTTGTTGATATTATAAAATCCATCATTTTCTTAATTATCATGCTTATTGAACTAATTTATTTAATTTGCCAATAGTGAGTAGTGACCAATAATTGTGTTGATCAAATTTCTGTCTGGTTAGTGGTTAAGATGCAAATTTAGAGTTGTCAAAAAGTAAAAAATTAATGAAATTGACTAACCCAAAAAAAAGAAAGATCAAAAAGTGTAGAACTATGGTTTGGTGGAACTTTTAACTAGATTAATTTATGGTCTACTACAAAAATTCTTCTAGTTACATGATCAATTTATACAGAAATTTTGCATGTTATAACGAATGAAATCGGTAAAATAAATAGATGTTTTTTTGTAAAGTTATTTTCTTATATTCAAATTATCAGTGGTCATAAGAGATTAAAATATTTTTCACGGGAAATTTTTATGTTAAAATACAGGAAATCATAATATTGAGTATACACGAGATGTTTTATTGTATTGTTCTTTTTCATTAAAATTATAATTGATTACTATTTTGTATCCAAGGCCGGCTCGAGGATCTCAAGTCACTAAAGGAAGGCAAACTCCAAAATTTTGGGGGGATCAATTATTTTTTTATCCTATGTTTGATAGTAGTATTGAATTTTTTTTATTAACTCAATATATGTTGAATTGTTGAGGCATACAAGGCTGATAAAAAAGGAAAACACTTCTTAACATAAAATTTTTATATGAAGCTTAAACTCAAGACCTCTCGTTTTGAAAGAAAAATTAAAATTTAACTTATAAAAAGTTTGAAAATTAATTTTTATTTTAAAAATATCAAGCTTAAGCCAGTAATGTCATTGAGACGTTGTTTGTTTAATAGGTTGACCGATTCAATCAAGTGTATGATGACCAGAATGAGAAAGGGATGTAGAACAAAATATTGGAAAAAGGACCGTACACTTAATTTCAAATTGAAGATAGTCGGACGCGGAGCTTGGGGTAAGGTACGAGTTCAATTGAATTTAATAATTTTAGCTCAAATATAATATTTTTAATTAAAAAATGATTGAATATATATAAATTGTTAAATTTAGAATTCAATAACTTGGAATGAGATGAGGGTAGTTGGATGAGGAACTGAAATGCGAAAAATATTTTAATCAATTAAATATAAGAAGATCTATATGTTTTTAGCAATATTTTTTTCTATATAAAACATGCCCAGAAAGTAGGGTGAAGCTAGTATATTGTAGATTACGAGTTTAACATAATTCAATAATTTTGGTGAAAATTTTATAGTTACTTTAAGAAATCTATATAACATGCACTCCCTCTGTTCCATATTGACTGATCACTTTTCTAAAATTATTTGTTCCAAATTACTTGATCATTTATAAATTAAGATAAAATTAATTAAAATTTCTCATTTTACCTATAATTAATATCATCATCATGCTTAATGTTTCCATAATTTCTCTTTGAAAACTTAAACAAAATTAAAGTTTCTATTGTTTATCTTTTCAAAGAGTTCATTAAATACTTAATTAATCATTTGTACTCTTGTTTTCACCAATTTGGAGTACTTATACCTTTTGTATGCCATATGTCATCATAAATTATCTTGATATCCCTCAATATGTAAATGAGTAAATTAGTCAAATTTATTATTTTATTTATGATTGCTTATTTATGAAGTAAATTAAAAAGTGATCAATTATTATAAGATGAAGAGAACATAAATAACTTATTAAAAATTACTTTTAAAATTTAAAATTCATAAACTCAAAATTCTATCCGGACAAAAACAATACTGAAAGAAGGCAATTGAAAGACTTCATTAGCCGCAACTTAAGCAGCATATCTAGGTTTATTGGGACTAGAGAAATGTACACATTGCAGATTATAGTTATGTGTCATATAATGGTGACTTTCTCTATTTCATATTAATTGATTTTAAGGCAATGTATATTTATTAAGAAAGATATTTAAGGATATAAATTAAATCATATTTTATTTATTTTTAATTATTAAAGTGTTTTACACTTTTTTTAAAAAGAAGATTAAAACTAAATTAGGCATAACTTTTCATTTTTATCTTTATTGATTATTATCAAATTTATGATTAAAATAACTAAACATTAATTATTCCAATACTATTGTTTACTTCAGGTGTCTTTTACTCTTCATTAGTTAGTATTATAATAACTAATTTCAATACTAACTAATGAAGAATAAAATTGTAAGAATATTCTAAAAGTAGTTTTGAAGATTGAACAATTAAGTTAATTTGAAAATTGAAAAATGTCTCAATAATTCAATTATTTTGAAATGGAGGAACTATTGTTTTTTGTGAAATAATAAATACAACTTTGTAAGTAGTGCAATTTATCTCCTAGAAAATATCAAACACCATTAAAGAAAAAAACAATTATGTAAAAAGTTTCAAATATTCATCTTAAACTTTGAACAATTCAATTATTTTAAACAATGAAAAAGACCTCAAATATTCACTTAATAAAGAATAGAAAAGGAAAAATCCTTTTGGCCAGAATGATATTTTACCGATGTTATTTTACTTTTTTAAAACATTTTTACTCTTTTAACTTTAATACCTTTTAATTAAAAAATGGAAAAAAGATCAGTTTATTTTAAAATTAAAAAAATATCATAATTTTTTTAAAATTCTGACCAAATTTTCTAGTCATTTAGCATTATCCAATAGAAAAAGGTACTCCATTTATCCCTAATTACTTGTCCAATTTGCCTTTTTTACTTGTGCCTTTTTATTTGTCCATTTTGACAAATTAAGAAAGGACAATTTTCTTTAACCTATTATATTCTCAATTAATTACTTTGAAAAAGATAAAACTTCTTGAAAATCTTAAATTTTTAATTAATCCACTTCATAATTAATAAAGGTAAAATGGTAAACTTACTATGTTAATTTTTTTTTTTAATAAATGTGTCAATTTAAAAATGAATAAGTAATTAGAGATAACGAGAATACTAAATAAGAAGTTTCTTAATGGTGCTAGACCTTCTAAGTCAATGCCTCAATGGTGGATTGAAAAAAAAATAAAAAAAAATCTCATCAAGTTGGATTGCAAACAAACAAGCGCACCTCCTTACTTTTAAATTAAACTAGTCTTGGCACACCTACCCACTAGCCAGTCTTTGTCTCTAGAAAGAAAAAATGATGGAGGTTTCCTGGTTCCTTTGGTATGAGAGATAAAAATAAATAGTGATGAAATAAAAAAATATTGATGGGATAAATTTTTTGTATCTTGTTTGATTGTCATGTTTGGGATAACTTATCCTATCATTTATATCATAGTGATGTGATAAGTTATCCCATATATATGATGTGATAAGTTATCTCAGGATAGCTAACCCCAGGATAACTAATCCTGGGATAACTTGTTCCCAACCAGTTATGTTTGATCATGTTTCATTTTGAAATAAAAAGTTGTATTTTTCACAAAATGATGTTAAAAGAGTTGTGTTTAATCATGAATACAAATTAAGGTTACTTTTAATATTTTATAAATAATTTAGACGGAAAAAAGAAAAAAAAAATACATTTTTTATAATTTCTTATGGTCAAACTCCCTCTAAATTGCCAAAATTGTAGGGAAATGAGGAATTCAACTACATTCTTTAGGTTTTTTTTTTTTTTTTTTTTTTTTTTTATTATATAAAAATAAAAACTATAAAGGGTAAAGAAAGAGGGACTACAGGATGGGAATATAGGTAAGACGGGTATGATATGATATTTGAAAATTTTAATATTTACTTTTTAAAAATAGTACTATCATACCAAATTTTTGACATTTTAAAAGTTTGTTTTTACTATTTTGCAGTATGATAAATTAATACTCCATCATTAGTACTCACTCTCATTATCCTCTAAGGGTGTCACATGTTAAGCTACCCGTCTGTGGTGAAATGACGTATACTTTGAGGAGTGTCGACTGATGCTGATTACTTTATTGAAAAAATTAAGCTTTTTTAATATATATATATTATCACTTCTTATTGACTATGCAAATTTTTTTCTTTATATTTTAATATTTTGTAATTAAAATTTAGAGGAGAAAAATATTAAAAACACTCCTAAATTCGACGCAAATTATTAGTTTCACTTTGAACTATTGACAACCTTAAAAACACTCTTTTACTTGTCTAACTGAATTTAAATACACTTTCAATCTTACAATATGAGTAAAATACACTCATGTTTCAACACTTTTCTCGTCTTTTCATTAAGAGCATCATGCTCCTAAAAGAGTTTAAGACCACTTGTTATGTTATGTGATAGAACGGAGGTGTATCTAAATTTAGTTAGTCAAGTAGATGATGATTTTAAAATATGTCAATAGTTTAAGAATGAAATTAATAATTTATGCTAAATTGAGAGATATTTTCAATACTTCCTATTCTGCCATGGCTATCAATAGATGACAATTGACACCTTGATTCTTATGTATGCAACTTGCAAGGCCAATGGCCAATTTTACCCTACACAAATGCAACAGTTGCTATATTAGAATGATTTAGGAATCTTCGTTGATTAGCTTCTTGTTATTAATTGTTCCTTACTTTTCTATTAATTGATCTATGTCCTGCGTGAATTGCGTTACAAATTCTTATACATACTCTAAGGTTAAGAATTTTATGTTAATATGTGATAATTCTTTATATTATTCAAATTCCATCCAATGGCTTGTTTGGATGGCTGTTATATTGTATTGTATTTTTAATTCAAATACAATAATTGTCTTGAAAATATAATATTAATATCTCAAAAATATACTCTCTCAATCCTATATTAGATTGACTTGACATCTTATAACAAAAAAATTATCTTATATTACTTGATTACTTACTATATCAGAATATTATTTATTTTTTCCCCTTATCCCTACAATTGATATGACCTTTGAGAGTTTTAAACAAATTTTGAAAATCCAAAACTTTCTTTTTCCAAGAGGCTAATTAATATGAACAAAGAACAATTGTAAAGTTAATCAATCTATTAATGATTTCTTAATCAACGTATAAAATAAAAAAATATCAATCTAATATTAGACGGAAAGAGTAATAATTACTCCTTCCGTTCTCTTTTACTTGTCACTTATTCCTACAATAGATTTTCATTTTTACTTGTAATTTTTGACATATCAAGAAAAAATAATAATTTTTTTTCCATTATTTACCCTCAACATTAAATACTTATTTTTCAAGACATTATTTAATAGGGATAGTTTGGTAAAATATCTATATCATTAATTATTTTTTTAATGGATGTGCCAAGTCAAACTGTGACAAGTAAAAGTGAATGATGGAAGTATTTTTGACATTTCTCTACATTTAATTGGTCTTTATGACTTTCATTATGAGAATTATTGAACATTAATATACATTTCTTCAACAAAAAGTTAAGCCAATTGTATCAGATTCATTATTCTGCTTAATTATATATCCATTATTCTTAATCTAGTGTTGGAGGCTTGGAGCTCTTTAGTCATTTTATGGTATGATCTTTATATATATACTCAAAAGTCATTCCCTTTTTGCCCAAAGATGATATCAAGAATATATAAAACTATTTTCTTCCATCGGATAAAGTATTTTTAAGGATAGTGCTATATGCACACTAAAGCTTATTACAGTTTTTGTGATTTCAATATTTTCAATAGTTTGTTTCGAATATTATTTACACTTAAATTTTATTATATGGTATAATAATACTAATTATTATAAAATGACGAAATTTTTTATTTTATGTAGAGATTGATTAGTGTAATGGCGTCATTATTTTTTTCTTCTTCTCATTTTGTCTATGCTTATTTCCTAATAATTTTATTTTATCTTTTACCCTACTTTATTATAACAACTTTAACACGTACCTTACTTCCTTTTTGTAGTTTATCTTTCAAATTGTTGATATGTGACATTATGTAATAAGAAAAGTCGAAAACGATAAAGTCTATTTAATTATTATATTCATAAAAAAAATACAGCAAAATATAATTTAATATAATGCGATAAATTGTGAAACGATGCCTCCCTCTGTTCCAATTTATGTGACACTTTTTGTTTTTCGAGAGTCAAACAGTTTAAGTTTGATTGGAAATTTACGCGTGAAATCTTCAAATATTTTGAAATGAAATTTACATATTTATAAACTACGTAAAAAGTACTACAAGTCACAATAATTGGCAATTTAAAATAATTAAAAGATATATGAAAAACTTACGGTCAAAGATAGCTTTGTTTGAATCTTGAAATCCGAAAAGTGCCATATAAATTGAAACGGAGGGAGTAGTAATTAATTGGTTATGGCTTTACCTCAATCGCCATTCTTAAACTCCGCTTTAGAGTTAATCAGATCGGATTAATTAGGAGTTTTTGTTTATTACTTTTTTAATTATATGAATATGTTTGATTATACTCGGCAATATATCAATTATTTTATTAAAGATAAAATGAAAATGTTTGAAAAGAAAAGAAAAGCAATTAGATTGGAAAAGAAAAGCTCATGGGTAATATATATATATACCTCAAGAAAACAAATATAGTGATAGTATTGCTATTTGTAACAAATTTATTTTAGAAAGACCAGGTCTTGATGATTTATAATAAAATACTCAAACAAGAAAGTTAAAATTAGATACTATAAATGAGTTAGAGCCTGTTTGGATTGACTTAATAGTTGATCAAAATTTACTTTTAAGTAATTTTTAATTTTGGAGAGTGTTTGGTAAAATTTAAAATAACTTAAAATAAGTTTAAATGATATAAAAAAACGTTAAAAGTTAACAGTAGATATTTTTTCATTTTTAACTTAAAAATTACTCCCTATTTGCTTGTTTATTTTTAACTCGACACGCTTATTAAGAAAATAATATTTGTTACCATTTTACCCCTATTAATTGACAGAATTTCAAAATCAATTTATCATTAAAGAGTAACTATCTTTTTCAAAAACATTAACTCTCTAAATAAATTGAAGATATAAAAGATAAAAAAATATCGTCTTTTCTTGATTTGTCAAAACTAACAAGTAAATAAAACAAATAAAAAATTAAAACTGGACAAATAAAAATAGGATAGGGAGTACTAAAATTTGATTTCTTAAAAATTACTAAAAATCTATTTTTTCTTCCTAAAGTTAAGTCAAACGGGCTCTTAAAAAAGTCAACATTTGTAGACATAATTTTACGCGTAGAATATAAAGAATTGAATCTTCTTCTTTTATTCAATTTTACTTTTTTATCTCAAGTATGCTTAGGTTATTAATGCAAAATATTCACTTGGCATTAAAGCAACACGAGATAGTATATGTAAAAGATGGTAATTTTTTTGAGGTTTTTATTTATTTATTAATTCATTGACTTAGTGTTTGCATCGAATTAGTCCGGGGTCGTTTAGTAACCGGATAAGGAAGAATTTATGCAGTAGTTTTTGTATAATTTATATGATGTTGGTAGGTAGATAGGAACTCGATACGATGTTTGATTGACAATTTAGAAATCCATATAAGTAATACATGTATAAGTTATGAGGGAATCTATGTATTATTTTATGCAGAATAGAAGATAGAATTACTAGTACATATGTATAATTAATACATGAATAATTAATATATGCATAACTAATACTTGCATAAAATAATATATAAATTCTTTCATAACTAATTCTTTCATAACTAATTCCTACATTACTAATAATTGTATCACTCTAACCAACTACAACTATCCCTAAATACATGAAATTGGTCGTTCGTTTTTACTTGAATATTTCAAACTTAGTGTCTGTTTGACATTACTGCTAAAAATTGCTTATTTCTAGAAACACTTTTTAAAAAATAGTTATTCGGAAAGATGCTTTTAATAAAAATTAATTTGTGTTTGACTAATCTTTTTTAAAAAAGTGCTTTTGGAGTCGAATTACGAAAAATGACAAGTATCAATGTACTTTTAATATTAAATTATTTTATAAAGAGAAACTATTTTGAATATCCATTATAAAAAAATAATTTAATTTTTATTTATATTAAATTAAAATGTACGTACATATTCAAATTCTTAATCAATATAATACCCCTTTTTTGTAGGATTGAAATATTTAATTGTTATTTTTTTTTCCAGTCTTGCAAAAATATTGTTATTACTTTTTTTTCTATTTCTGCAAAATAATACGTAAAATAATACATAAAATATAAAATAAATAATAATAATTAGTAAGATTTATTGATAATATGTATATATGGAAGAAATATTCTAGTCTTGAAACTTCTGTTTTTTATAAGAAGTAGTAGAATTCTTAGCTTCTCCACAACAACAGAAAACTACTTCTGCTTTCATTTGACAGCAATTTTATTGATTTTTCTAAGCTTAATTTTTCAAAAAAAATATTTTTAACCTCTCAACAATAACGACAAATATGCTCTTAATCGAGATCAATTACGATGTATCTCATAACCTTAAGTCTTTATAAACTGGTTAAATTATTAGTTTTGATCGTATTCAACACGTTGGGAATTACCTACTGCAGAGTTGACTGATTGACTACTATTTTCTTCACTACAAAAATATAATAATAATAATAATTAATAACAATCAAATTGCGTATGGAAACTAACATCCAATTATCTATGGAATGTTAGTTATATTGCTTTACTTTCTTTTTGTTTGTCCTTTCTTTTACCAATCAACGTCCATTTCAATGGGTTAACGCGTTTTCTTGTGTGCACATTGCATCTTTCTTGCTTGCTAGGGATCGTTTTCAATTTTAAATTTATATCGTGTAAGATTCATTTAAAAAGGAAACATATTATTTACCGTGACTAGAGGAAAGAAAGTCTAACTGAATCTCCTTTGTGTCAAAAATTTATAATGCATAAATAAAAGAGAAAAAAAAATACTCTTATTATATGTATACACTATTGTTAATGAATCCCCTTAACACGAAGAAAGATTATGATATAATGATAAAAGTTGTTGAAATTTTAATGTCTTAAAAATATCTGATAAAGAACGAAAAAAATTGATAGATCTCACCAAACTCATTATTGATAGGGACAATCAAGTTAGAAGCAAATGTTCATAATAAAATGGAAAAAAAAGTTGTACATTATTATAGATTTGGCTGATTGGCCACTCTTAGCATAAACTTAAAGTGGCTTTTGATAAAGTGCTCTTACTCATTAATAAAAATACTAGAAAATATTGTAATTACAACAACAATCTGCCAAAAAAAATAAATATGAAATATCGAACTATATCATAATCAGAAAAAGTACAATAACTCCCAAATTTAAACTTTCAAAAATTTGTTTGCCAGTTTATAATTAAGAATAATATAGTCTTAAAAATAGTTTTAAAACACCCAATTTTAGTTAACGAATGATTAAAGCTTAGCCACATATATATATGACAAGAAATGAGATCAAAATCTACCAAAAACTTTAGGATAAAAGTGCAACAATAATAACATATCTAGATTAAATGTGTAATCTCATAACAAGATCTCAAAAGAGTATACGTACATAGCCTTTCCCTTACGAATATTTCCAAGTATATCATATACTGTATATGTGCCACAAGTTTAAATTAAAATTTAAATTCCTATGGATATATTTCGTAATCTTAGACAATCAAATTACAATAGTAACTATACTTGGCACTAATTCGGATTTAGTTAGACTTCAATGTGGATATCGGATACCAGAGGGAAAATAAAGAAAGTAAAATATAGTAACTATAATTTTTTTTCTATACAATATTTCATGCATGATGCAGGGTACTAACCATGATTGCAATGGGATGAATAATATCCCTCCATTCTTAAAAGTCTAGTGTTCAACCCCTAAAAATGAAAAATGATGTTAGAAAGTATTTTTCACTTAAGACATTAATATTATGCAACACGAATCTAATATAAAAAAAATACTCCAATAAAAATATTGACCACCAGATAGAAAATAACAAACAATATCAAATTCATGCTGCTGGGACAGCTAGGCAGACAAAAGAAAATGGTTATAGAGATTATTCTAAACGTCACACAGCGTGGTCCATTTCCAATTAAAATGTTAGGAACTTCATTTTTCAACTAATATTATAGTTTTTACTTTTTCAAGATTTTGTCATTTGCTTCCAAAAAAAAGTATAGTCATTGTCCACTTGGTTAGTAGAATAACAAAAGCAAAGAGCCTTAATTTTCCCAACAAGTTAGATACATACAATTCATATATAAATAATGTGCCATTCAATTATGCCAGCATGACAACTCTTACTTGTCATATTCCATTTCCATCCAAACAAAATAGTCTTCATTTTTTTGTGTGTAAAAATGTTTTCCCCTTTTAAAATTTTGTGAAAAAATTAGTAAATAAGAGTGACTTAGTAAAATATATTTTATGTTTATTTTTTTTAATAGGCGTGAAGAGTTAAAATAACGGTTAAAATGGAACGGAGGGAGTATGAACTACTTTACTGATTATTTATAGAGATTTTTAGAAGTGACAATTTCAGCCTAAAAAGTGTTACTGCCCAAATTTAGCGGGTTCAGTTACTAAGCAAAAATAAACGGGGTCAAAATGAATTGAGCCCATACAACTAACTGGGCTAATAAATGGATCGAGATGATGTAGGTTGAATTGAAAAGGAAAACTTTCAAAAATAGCAAACATTAGGTACTTAATAGTTATAGTTTGCTTAATTATAAATAATAGCAAAGTGCTAGAGGAGGAGCGAGATCTGGGAGAGAGGAGAGAGTGTATTTTCTTGTGAATTTTGGAGGGAAAAAAAATACAAATACAAATTGATTTGTATCCAAATAAAACATATTAAGAGGAGAGAGGCGAGCGAAATCGAGAGAGGGAGGAGACATGCTAGCCATATTGAGAGAGGGAGGAGAGAGGATTGTATTTTGCATTTACTTTACATTGTATTATGTATTTATTTTCCATTGTATTCCGTATTTATTTTGCATTGCATTCTGTATTTATTTCGTATCAATTGTATTTTGTATCAGTTGTATTTGAAATACAATGAATACAATGGTATTCATCCTCTCTTTGATTGGATACAAATACATTTGATAGGGAGGATGATTGCATATTGTATTCGTATGAATACAAAACAATTGATACAAAATACAAAATACAATTTTTCAAATACAATTAAAATAAAAACACAAAAGTCTCACCTATATTTGATTGAATACAATTGATACATAATATATAACATTTGAATGGATTTCATCTTATTGGTGAGAGAGAGAGAAACAGAGGGCGAGAGAGAGGAGAGGGCAAGAGAGCGCAAGAGAGGCGAGGGAGTTATTCCTACCGTCAACTATCAGTGATATTGCTAGTGCTAAGCCAAACCCAGATTACACACATTGGATACAACAAGATCACTTGATCCTTAGTCTTCTTATCTCATTCCTATCCAAAGAAATGCTTCCAAAATCATTGGACTAAATAAAACGAAGGCGGTCTCAGACGCACTTGCAGCTACTCTATCTTCTCCATCTTATACACGAGTTCTCAATTTTCATATGCCACTACAGAACTTAAAACAAGACGATCTCTCTATCACACAATACCTACACAAGGCCAAACTCATCGTCTCGGATGAATTGTCTGCTATTGGACGACCACTTACTCTTGCAGACCAAAAAATATATATCTTTAAAGGGTTGAGATCAGTGGCTTACGTGGTACACTTCGTGACTCCACGTAGTTGAGGCGTGTGAGAGATGTTTGGATGTCACGTAAGATAAAAAAATTGTACAAAATTACAAAAAATGGGTTCGGAATGATAATAGGACTGTAGTTTAGTTAAGGCATGTCTCTGGGAATTCGGTCATAGTCTCGACAATTACTTGTGCCTTGTCCCAATTATTTTTCTAGTAAATTTAAAGATGCATTTATTTTTCTTATAAATGGATAAATCACTAGCTAGTTTTGTCTTTAATTTTGAAGTTATATATGGTCACAGGTAACAATTGATATTTGATATGTTATTGAGTACACATTGATTATTTATTAGTAAGTATTATTATCATTGTTGTAGGGATAAACAATCATTTGGTAGTTTTTCATGTTACCTTTGTGATTTGTGAACATTCACAAATATCAGTTATGTTAATTATTTTTCTTATAAATGGATAGGTCACATTTGTCTTTAATTTTGAAAGAGTAAATACATCAAATTCCCTTTGAGCTTGGTAGCAAAATTTACTTTAGCACTTTAACTATACATGCGTTTATTATTTTATTTATCGCCTAATTCACTTCACATAAATTCAATATACCCCTAAGATTAAAATACTAGTCTCACAATGGCAAGCACATTCCACACACGCCATATCATCGACAAATCAAAATCACATCATTATATGTGGTGGGTTCCCAAACTCATTACGGAGGTCCTCATAAAGTTTTTTTAGAATTTTTTTTTGGGTGTTCCGAAGCGCCAGATTCATGGGCATTAACACATGAAAAATGAAGGAATTTGGGTAATTTCTAAAAAGGAGCCAGTAAATGCGGAAATAAGCGTTAAAAATAGTGTGAGTTTACGTAGTGGTTCTCCAACTCATTACAGAGGTCCTCATAAAGTATTTTTAGAAAAAAATTTGGGTGCTCCGAGACGCTAGATCTCCATGGGCACACGAAAATTGAGGAATTTGGGTAATTCCTAAAAAGAGACATGTAAATGCAAAAATAGGCGTTAAAGATGGTGTGAGTATACGTGATGGTTCCCAAACCATTACGGAGGTCCTCATAAAGTTTTTTAGAAATTTTTTTTGGGTGCTCCGAGGCGCCAGATCCATGGGCATTATACACACAAAAAATTGAGGAATTTGTGTAATTCCTAAAAAGGGCCTGTAAATGCGGAAATAGACATTAAAAAAAATAGTGTGAGTAAACGTGGTGGTTCCCCAACTCATTATGGACGTCCTCATAAAGTTTTTTTAGAAAAATAATTTGTCGCTCCGAGGCACCAGATCCATGGAAATACACACGAAAAATCGAGAAATTTAGGTAATTCCTAAAAAAAGGCCTGTAAATGCGGAAATAGGCGTTAAAAATAGTGTGAGTATACGTGGTGGTTCCCCAACTTATTACAGAGGTCTTCATAAAGCTTTTTTAGAATTTTTTTTTTGGGTACTCCGAGGCGCCCGATCCAAGGGGATTTACACACGAAAAATGATGAAATTTGGGGTAATTCCTAAAAAAGGACTTGTAATGCGGAAATAGGTGGAAAAATGATGAACTAGGGTTCCCCGAGGCCCCCCTCCCCNTCGAGGCCCCCCTCCCTCTTGAGGCGCCGTGCCTCATCCCCCTCTCCTCGAGGCGCCCTGCCTCGAACCCCCAACCCCTAGCCTCAAGGCGCCACCCAACTCCTTAATTACTTAAAGAAATAAACAATATTCACACTTGGACATTTTTTTGAAGGAAAGCACATATTTTTTAATTATATATTATTTTTTTCAAAGATTAGTTTTTTTTTTTTTTTAATTCTTTTGGGCCTAATGTGTTGATTTTCTTTGGACCTTTTTCTACTGTCCTAAAATAAACTAACATAAAGGCTGCCAAAAGTGAGATGGGCTTTTGGCCCAAGTTATATTAAAATTGTTGCTGGAAATCTTGGGGGCTTTTGGGCCTATTTATGCCACTATAAAGTGTGTATCACCTATACATATCAGATATTATACATATTCTACTGTATACTGCGTATATACAACATATTTCCTACTACAAGGACCTGTAATGCAATTTTCCAGCCTTAAATTTGGGTCTTCAACCTGTATTTCAACGCTTTGACTTGTATATCAATACATATACAAAACATATACAACCCATTTTTCGAACTCTTGAACACTTGTAAGTAATTTTCAGCCTCTCGTACATCTGTTTCTGACTCGAAAAGGGGCTTGAGCCTCCTTGGCTCGAAGTGAAAGACAGAAGAGGTAAAAAAAATAAAGAAGTCCGATGGACTTGGAGTCGCATGCTGATAAGAAAGAAAATGAAAAACAGTAGAACAGAAGCAAACATATACTACTTTGATAATCACAATCTATATATTATACAGATGATATATAGAATCTGTATAATACGAGTTTGACTAAATCAAAACAGTAGAACAGAAGCAAACATATACTATTTTGATAATCACAAACTTACACTAATTTGGGAAGGATGTGGGATGTTTGTAAAATCACTTTTATTTAGTCAAATTCCAACTTTATGGTGACAACTTTAATAAACTTTAAACAAATAAACTATTGCAAATCCCATGTCCTCCTAATTCGACATTGTAAGAGGTTTACTAATAAGAACAAAGTAAGGAAAATCATACTAAAACATACAAGAACCACTGATCTTTTAAAGAAAGGACTGACCCATTATATTTTATCATACACATACTTGAAATGATACTAAGGAGACAGCTTCATTCACTAAATTTTATTCAGAACAATATAGTTCTGATCGAACACTTTCAAGGCGAGGTCCACGAGTAAAACTATGTGATTCCCAGTATTCATGAGCAAGTAACAATTCAAAATAAAACACACGCGGGGTGAAAATATAACAACAAATGAAGCATTTTAAGGGCAGAATTATCAAAACCAAACAAACCCAAGACTTTTGAACTCTTTAAAGATGAGGATAATGGGGCACACATGGAGTTACTTGACAGATTCACTACCCAATCATTTAACTTAAACAAAACAGACAATAACTAACATAGGGGGGGCACCAAAAGATGTCAAAATTAACAAAGGGAAACAACGAGATTGAAAACTCTAACAGACCAAGACATAGAAAAAAGGAGCAGGTTCAACAACATTCAAACAAAGCAGATTTAATACTAAAAGAGGAATAAACGCACATGATTAACTTTGTTAGCAACTACACATGCTTGAACAAAGGAAGACAAGAAGATATAAAATAAATCCACCGAATTAGCTAGTTTCTAATACCCCTTTAGCTACACGAGGACAAGTATCAACAGTGACGAAACTAAACGCAGAACATTTGAAGCTTGAAGACATATGAGGCATGAAAATCAAAGCAAGACAAACATGACTCAAAACGAACATGAAAATCAAGCTTGAGTATAGATTCGAGTTCATACACTAGCTTAAGGCAACGAATGAATGACACGACATTGAATACTGATCATTGACACTGGTTCATAACCACTAAAAATAAACTAAGACAAACAAAATAACTCAGGTCTAATCATGATACACTTCTAGACAACATCTATTAATCAGAAAATGCAACCATTTGATGACGAAAATGAATGTGTTCGAAATCGAGCCACAACAAGAACTCGACTCTTAATCATGGATTTTTGACCAAACCAAAATCACGAAAAGGAATAACTCCTGGCAAAGAGAAATAGAACCAACACAAAATGGCAAACCAAGAACTCAATGACAAATAACAAACATCATGGACCTTGAGATGCTGGCAACGCCATGTCGAAAAAAAAATAAAAAATCAAATGAAGCACTTTAATCTCACGTAATGAAACTTTGAAGCTAGACCAATAATCTTTTTTAGCATGATTGAAATTTGCACCAATGAACCAATAATACTACATGTTGGGGAAAACCACGAATCAAGCCCAAAGAAATAAAATAAATAAACCCCTGGACATACTAACTAACAACATTAGATGGCAGAGATAAACTTACTAAAATGAATGAAATAGTAATGATCAATCCTTTTTTTGCGGCTGTGAAAGAAAGGCCCAACAGTCTAGATTTAACAGAGGAAACAAGCATGTGTGAATTGATTATATTTAAACAATAACAACTGCACAAGAAGGAACTATATTTAAACTAATCTTCTTTTAGAATAAGAGCATAACACATTAAATCAATTTAAGTGAATACACATATAACTAAGGGACTGGACAAGAAAGTTAAAATGAAAAACAACCATGCCACATAAATATCCATCAGATAATGCTACTGGTTTTACATTTAAAATTCAACCAAGTTATACCAAAATATTTTTTGCTCCAATCTGGAGCTAAACAAACCATCTGGATCAAACTATTCAATAAAATTGAAGACTCGTGGTATCAAATAGCATTCAATCTCATCACCTATATGATGGCTAAAATAAAGGACGCATGAAAATATTATGCTAAGAACACACTGTTAACTTAAACCAATATGAAATTATATTCACATGATACTATAGCACACCTCAGATTATGAAGAAGCACATTAACATGAAAATGGATACCTAAAAGAAGAACAACTACAATATTGAATAAAATTTTCAAATTTTGACTAATGAGTAACACTTAAAATAAACTGAGCTACACTTGAAAAGAAAAAGCAACAATCAGATTTTTGCAGCCCCATTTTGAAACCCAAAATATTTTCAACAAACAAAGAAAAAGGCACCTATTTAGAGGTGATTTAACAATAAGCATATGATCAAAGTTAAAACGAGATTACCTTTCTTGGAGCAGCAAAACTGAGATCGAGAGAACATGACTTCTCACCGACTCTGAGAGATTTCGACGAAAATTCGAGTTCCAAGCAGTAGACCCAAAACCTTAATATATGAATATCAATCGCCCTAGACTCTACCTCGTGTCTTCTCTAGTGTATCCAACCTCTATATTTTCCAACTCTAAAACTGAAGACAAAAGCGATTTAAACAGAGGGGATTTTTAGGTTCGAATTGAGGGAAAATTTCGGGTGAAACGGATAAGAATTGGAGATATTTGGAATTCAAAAATTGAATTTTCCTTTTAGTATAAGGAACATGCCTGATTCTTGTACAAAATTTAAATTCTCCAACAAATATGCGTTGATAGCTACGTATTTGCTATTGTATTGACGCGCCATTTGGAGACGTTGATGTATGTGACCGTTGGCTGAGTTTCGTGAACGTTGGTAAGCTGCTATGTACTGACGTTGGAGTTCTTTTGATGTGGGCTGGGTCGACTTAGAATGCAGAATTGAGGAATTGGGTCGGTTATTAAGAGTTGGGCTGGAGGAAATGGGCTGAGTTTGGGGTTGCTCATTTGTATTGTTAATTTTGGGTCTTAATAGTTTTAAAATAGGAAAAATCACCCATTAGCACATTTAAGAGTCAATATTATAGGTTTTAAATCTACTTTTAAAAAATTCTTGCTTATAACAGTTTAATTACGGGTTATAACATAACACTAATTATTTATAAATTAATTAAATTTTACTTTATTAAATAAGTAATTTTTTATAATTTTATATTATTATTAAATTATTTAAATAAAGAATACCCCATAATTATCTCTTACACAATTATAGGGATTTGCATTGATTACTGTTCCTTTTTTACAGTTACAAGTCACACCCCCACACCCCACCTAAATCCCTCACCCCACACGTCAATTCCACGTTAAAAAAAAAACAGAAATTCATCTTTCATCTCTTTCATCCTTACTCCTTTGAAGCTGATTTTTCAACATCTAAAAACTGATTAGGAGAAATATATTCTCCATACAATCAAAATAAAAAGGGCAGATCTCTAAGTTGTAATTTTCAATAATTTTAGTATTTTGGAGAAACCCCGTTTGATAATTGTATTGCAAGAAAGTTTATTTTACCATTTTCATGGAGGTGAATCAGAGGTGTTTTGAGGTTGATCCTTTCTGGGTTTTGCTGATTTGAGTTCTTACTACGTGGGGAATGGTCAAAAATCGAATCTTTATTGATTTTGCTAATGTTTTTGGGAGATTTATGGCCATGTCTAGTGTAAATTGGAATTTATTATAGGAGGTAAAGATGTTCTTGAAACTTTATGTTGTTTGGACTCTTGGAAAGTACTGTTGAGTGTGTTTTGTGTCCTCCAAAAGTTAATTGGGTTTTTTACTACATGGGATATGGTTAAATCAATTTAGTAGATTTTTTTGTTAAAATTGTTATATTATGCATATTATTGGTATGAAAGCTGACTTAATATATGATTTATGAATATGGTATGAAATTTTGTCTAATGTTGGCATGAATTGGTATAAAAATTGTATGATGTATTACTTATATTTGGTGTGAAACTTGTTTAAATCTGGTATGAAGTTGGTACACAATTTAGAGGAAATCTATTTTTTTTCAAATTATTCTCATTATGTCTACTAATCTGGCATGAAACATGAATGATATTGGTATGAAAGCTAACTTAATTAATATACGATTTATGAATATGGTATGAAATGTGTTTTAACATTGGTATGAAATTGATTTATTGTTGGTATGAAAGTTGATTTAAGTTGTGTATTATTTTTATCAAAAAATGGTATGATATCAGTGGTCCAATTATGTGAATTGATTGTAGTTTGTTAAATCACCCTTTTTTTTTGGTATAAATTATGACTAATGTGGGTATGAAATTGGTATTTTCTTATAATACCTATTTTTTGTAATAAGAAGGTTTCTTTTTCAATTTCTCCAACTAGGTTGATGGCAATGCGAAAAAACAAAGAACGATGATGGCGCGATCAGTGAGAGTGAAGTAACTGGGACTGTTGCTAGCAAATTTGATGAATCCCGCATAGCAAAAGAACATGCTCCAGATACTAGCAATTATCCTACACCAAGACTACGAAGATCAAATTTGAGATAGTTGATTGCAGCTTAGACTCTTTAGTATTTCATGTCTTTTTAACTTTTGAACGATATATATTTGTTTTTGATACAGTTTTAAGTTTTAAATGATATAGAATATACATTGTTTTCTTCAAGTCAGTTATCAACTACATATGAATTACAAATTGACTCTCATAATTTCAGGTTACTAGTTATATACAGATTGCATATCAATTGGATATAAATTTCTGGATATCAATTATATACAAACTACATAACAATTGGATACATAAACAGTTTAGTTTTGCTACTAATGTTGGTATGAAATTGGTATTTTCTTATAATGCCTATTTTTTTTTTATAATAAGAAGGTTTTCCTTTTCAATTTCTCCAACTAGGTTGATGGCAATGCGGAAAAACAAAGAATGATGATGGCGCGATCAGTGAGAGTGAAGTAACTGGGACTGTTGCTAGCAAATTTGATGGATCCCGCATAGCAAAAGAACATGCTCCAGATACCAGCAATTATCCTACACCAAGACTACGGAGATCAAATTTGAGATAGTTGATTGCAGCTTAGACTCTTTAGTATTTCATGTCTTTTTAACTTTTGAACGATATATATTTGTTTTTGATACAGTTTTAAGTATTGAATGATATAGAATATGCATTGTTTTCTTCAAGTCAGTTATCAACTACATATGAATTACAGATTGACTCTCATAATTTCAGGATACTAGTTATATACAGACTGCATATCAATTGGATACAAATTTTTGGATATCAGTTATATACAAACTACATAACAATTGGATACATAAACAGTTTAGTTTTGCTATTTAATTGGAGATCAAAATGAACACCATATAATTGGTATCCAAATTGTATATAGTTGACATTTAATTATTCTTACCAACATTTGTTCAACCTGAAGGATCCCATGTACCACCATGTTTAATTAATATAGATAAACAATCGTCCATCACAACAAAATCAAGATTTTTCAAAAAAAAAAAACTTGATTTACTCGTTAGTGACAACAATTCAGGAAAAAAAAATGAACAGAGAGTAACGTAGAAGAAAATGGATAAAATCAGACTTTTTAATTAATTTTAACAGATTAGAGTGAATTAAGGAAACTGAATATTCCTAATTAGTTTGAATCTCCTAAAATTTATGCTAATTAATAATTATCATCAATCAATTCAAATTTTATTAATACACCTATTTCCGTTTTTTTCTTCAAAATCGATTTATTTTCCTTTTTATCTTTTTATTTTTTTCAAAATCGATTTTTTATCCTTTTTATTTTTTTCAAAACAGATTTTTACAATTAATTAAAATCTTTTTTATTTAATAAAATGTTACAACCTGAAATTTTTTATTGTTACAACTTGAAAATTTTATTCTACTGCTATAACTTGAAAATATTAGTCTAATAAATGTCATATATGAAATTTTCTCTTTAAAATGAAAGGGTTAGGGAGATTATACAAATTAAAATGGCTAAATGGATTGCAATTATAGTCATTTTGAATTCAAAATATAGCCGAATTTAGTTAATTAAGTGAATCCGGCTAGAATTAAAACACGATAGAGTTAATACTAATAATTAATTAACAACCTTCTTAATCTCAACGAAAACAAAATAATTAACTTAATTATAAAATAAGTTATTCACTTGTATTAAGTTTGTGACTTGTAGAGCATAGTTGGCTAGATCCTCGCTCTTTGTATTTGTGTGTACCCTAAGCTTGACATTCTCCTATGTCCATTTGAATCTCATCTATCAATTCTTAAATCTCCCGAGACGTTTTTCAGTACTTGATGCCAAAAAGATTAACCGATGAGAGCAAATCCTTTACCAATTTTTTATTCGGGAGGCAAAAGTCGATAAAGCAATGCCATCTTCATTTCCAGAATGTGCAAATCTCAAGCCACCTCTTACTAAAAGATACATAAATTCTTGGAGGGTCTTTGGATTGCCTTAATAGGCTCTAAATAAAGCCAAATAATACATGGCAGTCCAAAGTGTAAACATGCCCTAGTAGTAGGCTTACTTTCCTGGTTAGCTAATTGATGTTTTCAATTCATTTTGCATTTTAATCTAAAAGTAATTTGGCCATATTGTATCAGTTACATGTCTTTCTACTTCATTCACAAGAAAAAGACATAGATCAAAAGCAAAGAGTTTGTGAATATACAAAACAAGAAAGGCTACACAAATTCAATCCTATGTAGTATACATATAACTTGTCTAAAGCAATAGTCTATACTTGATACCCGCTAAAAAGTAACTAAATTGACTAGTAGTGGGTACTACTAAACATGTCTTGGACATCGTGATGCTAAAATGTTTGTTATTTTGATAATAAAATTTACATCAATCTCCAATCAACTTGATATTCTGAGAACATAGACTAGTGTATCTATCAAATAAATATGACCTGAAACGAAAAGAGAAAATAAAGAGGCAAACTCTGTTGAATAGTAAATGTTACAAAAAGTTGTATTTTTATAGAAGAGGACTTTTCGTAAAAGCATTATTAAATATCCCAAACTAGAAAATCAATCAATGAAGCATTTGAGTTTCTAATCGCAACTAAATTCCATTGATGACTAAGAGGTGTATTAAAGAATTTGATCCTATCCTTTCCATTTCAATTCCAATTCCCATATACTCCCAAAAGACAAAAGTTAGATAACGAGTCCATCGTAAATCTGGATCACATAACGCGCTAACTCAAAGATAACATGGTAAACAATGATATCGACGTATTTATTATATTCCATCATTTTGAGCAACAAATACAGAATCAACGTCCCGTAAGAATGAAGTTAAATATCTTAAAGATCATCTGCTCATATCTTCTTATTTCAAAATGAATAAAGTTGGAACGAATTTTAGTCTGTTGAGCCTTAAAACCTTCTACATGTAACTATTTTTGCCTTTCAATACTTGTCTGCTTACCCTGGGTTAGATAATCCTTTTCTAGAAAAACAATTGGGCAAATTTGAGGCAACCAATGCTATAGTTATTTTAAGATGGATAACAGCAAGATGAAGGCACACATTAGATTGAAGCATTAAGAAATTTTAGGTGGAATTTGAAATCTTTCTAGACCTTGTATACTGAGTTGATACTTACAAAAAAGAAGTAATTCACATACACATTATTATCTAACCTGATGTAATAACCACATGGCATGAGGAAGTGAGACATTCCTTTTATATACATTTCATATCTTTCAAAAGTAAAATGTTGAATACAAGACAAGCCAAAATTTAAACGTATGCTAAAAAGCGAAGCAAAACAAGAACCATAATGGAGTCTCAACACGAAAAGTCTTATATGATATTGTACATTTTATTTCAAATTTTTAATTCTTGATCCAAAAGCCTCACTGAACATATATATATAAAGAATAAATAAGTTGTAGAACCCCAATCAAGAAGCAATTAAATTGTCAATATCATACCATAATAATATTCTACTAAGCGGACGATTTATTAAGAATAATATTGTTCCAAGAAACTGTGCTTCAAACATTTTTCTCTCAAACTAATAAGTGATAGTTTAGGTATAAAACTCAGACTCTCCAACATTTTAGGTATGAAATAAGAAAAAAAAAAGGATAGTTTATGTGTGTTTTTGATATTTATCTCAATAAACAAACGTTACTAGTACTAACGTTTTAAGCATAATACGTTACCGCTAGTAACATTTTATAATTTGTTACTCGAAGACATATCTTACCGCTAAAATGTTACTCACGATAACATTTCATTAGAATTTAAAATCAAATAGCACAAATTTAGAATCAAGCAGATTTATCTATAAAACGTTAATTTCCTTTCACTTAGCTGTTGTTGTCCAAGTTACCAACAATGCACGTCGTTTGTTTCTTCCTTGTTCTCCCTTTTGAACAAGACTATTGCTTGTGGGCAGTCATGTTTAATTGGATCTCTTTCTTGTGAAAAAAAAAGATCAAACAAACAAATAACAATAATGATTTTTTCATATTTCTCATCCAGCGTTCGATAAATTATAGTGATAGATTACCACCTCAGATTAATACCCTGATGAGAGAAAATTTCTCTCGAGTTAGAAAATTAATATTATACATGTTGAGAATACTAAGTGAAAAAAAAGTAAAGAACCAACAAATATTTTGAACGACGAAATATTTGTCAATAAGGCAACAACCCTTTATTTCTTTAGCAAGAAGTATAGGAATCCAAATGTATGCTTTATACAAAGCCAGGAACAACAAACTCTACTGCATACAGTTTTTTCACCTATACTAGATTCAACTAATTTATCACTATAATCAAAGAAGCCTAGCAGCCGCTAGAAAACTTGATAAGCTCACCATATTTATAAAAGAATGATTCAAATGTCATAGACATGTGCTCACAAGATAATACACTTAAACTGAGAAATCCTTGCTCGTGAATCCATGTATTTATCCAAGAATTTCAATTACAACATAAATATCGTGGTAGGACAGAAAAATCCAATCGACAAAATATGATTTTATCAGTTACAACAAAGTATATTTGCATAACAATTTTGAACAAGAGTATCAAAATTGGTTAAGAATACGACATGAGCAAGCGTATCAAAATTAACTATTGAAGCCAACGTTTTAAGTGCGAGCTTGTTTTAAGTGCAACTATAACTGTGAGCTTGTTTACTTTGTTGGTTCCAAGATTAGATAAATTCTCATAATTTATGGTGATGCAAGGTTGCTGCAAAGAAAAGTGATTCAATGCCAACTACCTTACTAACATTAAGTAATTCTTTATTTTCTTAAATTCAATGTCAACTCAAAATAGGTCAAACAAATTTTAAATGGAGAAAGTACCATACTACTAGTAAGGGTGTGTTCGGTATGAAAATGTTTTCTAATTTCTCATGTTTGGTTGGCTTAAGAGTTTTGGAAAATATTTTTCAAATAAACTTATTTTCCTAAAATTTATGGAAAAAATGACTTTCCTTCAAAAATTAAGAAAAATATTTTCCTAAAAACTCTCCTCCAACCTCAAATTAATTTCTTAGCCCACCCCTTACCCCGACCCTCCGCATTCAAGAAAAAAACTAACAATTTAAAATTTTATTTTTAAAAAATAGTTAAAATTTTAAATTTTTTGGTTTTTTTATCCCGCCCAACCTTGGACTACCCCCTCCAAAAAAAAATTAAAAATTTATTTTTGAAACAATTAAAAAATTTCATTTTCTACCCATACCTACCCCACCCCCTCCCCAATATTTTTTTTAAAAAATAAGTATTATTTTTTTTTTTTTTTACCCCATC
>NW_006239408.1:67338-74170 GCF_000226075.1 Solanum tuberosum | reverse complement strand
CAATACACACAAAATAAATGTAATATATTTTTTTTAAAAAAAAAACAAATCTCAATTTGAAATTTAGGTCCCGAATTGAGTATGATTGGATCCCGACTCAAAAGTTGGGGTCAAAATCTCAATTTGAAAATCGAATTGGGTCTCACATTGATTATTGGTTGTTGGGGGCGAGTCCCGATTTGGAAATCAAGTCTCTTTTCGTATGTCAAAGTCAAAAACCGAATTGATGATCGTGTTCAAGTTTGGGTGTCGGGGTCAGGTCGTGGGTTAAATATCCCATCTCAATTGGAATGTCAGGCTCAGATCGAAAGTCAAAGTCAGATCTCATGGTCGAATTTCGGATCGACCATCGGGGTTGTGTCCTAGTTCACGTGTTGGGGTCATGTCCTAGATCGATTATCGAGGTTGGTTTCAGAGCCAAAAATTATTTTCCTAAAAAGTATTTCTTCTCTCTAGTAAAAATTTAAAAATATTTTTCATTCACAAACCCAACACTAAAAACTATTTTTTGAAAAATATTTTCTACTCGCTAACCAAACATGAGAAAATAAGTAAAAAATCCACTTATTTCCAAAAAACATTTTCCATTGAAAACATTTCCTTCCTACCAAACACACCCTAAAAGGAAAAATCAAAACAAACTATACTGAAAGTTGGCTTAATTGCTAAAGAAGCTCATGAAAACAATGACATAAAGACATATTCCAACAGAAATTGCATGTCTATGAACTTAAGTAATACTAATAGATTATATTAAAATTTGTGGATACGAACATCCATATTAACTATCCATTGTGATTAAGGACAAAATGAATTTGGCTTTACTGGTTTCATGATACCATATGGTGACCTATTCCAAATGTACAATGCTGCAAGTGAAAATTACATGAATTAAAAATACTACTCAAGGCACCCATTCGAGAGCTGAGCAAGATGCTCTTCAGTATCAGTAAAAAAAATAAAACAATTGTAGTCCGCCACAAAGATTGTGAGAGTAATTGGTGATATAGTACTCTCTCATCAGCCCTTATAAACGCCTGAAGGATCAACATTCTGCACAATCCAAGCATGCTCAAGTACCTTTTTCATCTGTATCCCACAAACATGAAATCAAAAGAACAAGTTAGGCCCGAGACTACGAGCTGTTGGCCGGAAATTTGAGATCCACTTGCAGAATCCTGTCATATCCACAGGAAAACCTTTGTCAATTACCCACAGACCCACGAGTGTTCAGCTAGTAATATCATAATAGTCTCATGCCATTTCAAACTCATCCGTGCAAGATTTAGCTATTGACAGAAGGCTATAAAATTGTACTACTTGTGTAATTCATTGTCATTTCATACTCGTTCAAGAGTTTTTGAAGTTGAGAAAGATTCTGAAAGTAACTAGTGACTGAAGATTTGAAAATAGCAATTCACACATTTTCTAAGAGGGGAATTGTGTATAAAAATGTATTATTTCTTCTAAAGTAATGTCTGCATTTTGGAAGAAAATCTCACCTCCTATATGTATCGAGGTGTTCCTTTGCTTCAAATGGGACATCCCGTACAGAAACTCAAAGCATAGGATACAAAGCAAGTTCAACAATTAACGTATCAGAAAAAATGTAAAAACAGATAACGAAATGCTAAAACCTAAACTCTAATACATGCCCATGTGACGGTAAAAAGCAATGTACAACAAAATAAAATAAATTTAAAACAAAAAAACAACACCACATGAAGTCATGGTAATATAGTATCTCTGGAAAAAACTTCTGACATCTTGTATAACATGAAAACATGCTAATGTAACTTTTTTTGCATATAACATGCATACCCACCCATCTCAGGTGGCAAATAGTCTAGTGCCACACATAGTACGCCTTGAATTAAAGGTATGCACTGACCACCCAAAGTCTGCAATTTTGAGTTCACCCTAAAAGCAGAAATATTTAAAAATAATTAATTTCAGTTGTCATTTTACTGCAATGCATTGTATACTGTTTAGCAATTAATGCTAAATTTATACCCCAGCACGCTAGTCGACACAGCAACGGCGAGAAAGGTAGCTTAGACACCCCAGAAAGGTGACTCATTACAACTATCAATGCTAACGTGGGACAGGAGCAACTCTCTCTCATATGCAGCATTGGTACAACTAGTCACTCCTCAAAATGGAATACCAGGATCTACGGGAGTTAGAAATAGCTTCTCTCCCTTATCTGGTACAGAATTGGAAGGTGCGCAGCGCAGGAAAGTCACCTGAAGGGAGGAACAAACAAATGAGCGTATGAATTGGTTGGTTTGGACCGTCAGGGCCTTAAATAATCCCTTCAAACAAATGGAGATGAGGATATACCTAAAAAAACATAGAATAACACTTGCAGGACTAATAGAAACAAAGGTGAAGCATCATAATTTTAATAAAAGCATTGTACAGGTGGCACAAGGATGGAGTTATGCTCACAACTCTCAATTGGATTATATGGAAAGCTGCTAAAATTAGACTCTCAATTGAGGAAGTGCATGAGCAATACAATACATCCATTGTAAAATGGTTGATAAAATCCTCAGACTTCCAATGTTTGATAATTGGTATACACAAAGAATACAATGAAAGAGAGGAAAAGGCTTTGGGAAAGGGACTGTATTGACTAGGCGCAAGTATAACTACACCTTGGTGCAGATGTGATGACTGAACAGCCCACTTAAGCACAATGATAGAATTGGAGGGCAAGAGGTGGCAGCATGTGAGTTCAAAGATTTTCAGCAAACAGTAGACATCTTGCAGCTCGAAGTCTGCATGTCAAACATACACGTGGTCAAATGGACATATCTGCACTATAGATAGAGGATTATGTAGTGATCCATGGATGATGCAATTTGGAACAATTACAACGCAATTTAAAGAGAATGGGTTCTCTGACCATTCTTCTATACACATTGAGCACCACAGATGTGGGGACTGTTGAGAAGTTAGTTCCAGATACAGCTGTCAGCTGATAAGCAAATGTTTTAGTTAAATTAAATGCACGTGATTCTGTTAGATGTGTCAGTGAGTGGGTTAGTGAAAGTCTTCATTTTCTATATATGTACAGAAGTTCATTCATAGAAGCGGTAATCCTTTTCTCTGTATCTGTAAGTCATTGATTGTATAAGATGGAAGTTTATCTCTCAGTTTATTGAGGTTTTTACAGGGACTATCTAAAGTGTCCTTTTACATTCCTTAATATACTTACGGAGCAGGAAGAGTTCATATAGTAGTGACCAACGTATGGTATACACAAATACAAGGTAATGCCATGTATGTGCTTTGGCAAATACATGGCCCCCCACCCCAAGTTCAAGGAGAGTCTGTCAATGGTGGATTGATGGCACTTGATCACAATCATCCACTCTATCTGAGCTCTTCTGATGTGCCAGGAGCTCTCTCTGTTGGTATTCAACTAACAGGCATGGAGAATTATACGTTATGGAGTCGAGCTATGGAGATTGCCCTACTCGGACGAAACAAATTGGGTTTTATTGATGGCTCTGTTCTACGCTGTGATTTTGATGGCGCTTTGAAGAAAATTTGGGATCGATGCAATGCAATAGTGATCTCTTGGCTCACCTGCAATGTGAGTAAGGAATTATTGAGTGGAATTCTCTATTCATCCAGTGCACATCAGGTATGGCTTGATCTGAAGGAACGTTTTGATAAAATAAATGGATCTAGGATTTATCAATTACATAGGAGTATTTTCACCCTTACACAGGGCACATCATCTGTTTCTTCTTATTATACAAAATTGAGAAACCTATGAGATGAGTATGACTCTATTTTGCCTCCTCCTAGTTGTGATTGTCACAAGGCTAAGGACTATGTTGAACAGATGCAGTATCAGCGATTGTTACAGTTTTTGATGGGTTTGAGTGATAGTTATTCACAGGCAAGAGGTCAGATTTTAATGATGCCTAGTCTTCCTAATGTGAATCAAGCATATGCTTTAGTTATACAAGATGAAAGTCAGAAGGGAATCGCTGGATCTATACATGAAGGGATGGAATCCTTAGCAATGTATACTACAAGGAATCACAGGCCACCTCAGTTTAACTTTCAACCTCAGTTTGATTCTAGACAAACTCCTAGGAAGAACCATCTGTATTGCGATTTTTGTGACATGAAGGGACACACTAGGACAAATTGCAACAAGCTGAAGAAGTGTGATCACTGTCATACGACTGGGCATGTGAAGGATAATTGTTACTTACTCATCGGATATCCAGAAAATTTCAAAGGGAAGAAAAAGGCAAATGCAGTTATAGGGGATGGTAATATGTACTCACAGATGCAGGACTTGCAGGATCACAAGGAGAAGAAGGCTCACATAGCTATAGGAGAACATCAGATGGGAGATTAAGTTACTCAGGAACAGTTATTTCAGTTGTTGAACAACACTTCACTAGAACAATTGAACCAAATTTTCAATATGCTGAAAAGGGACAACAACAACATGGATCCTCAAAAGAGTGTCAATATGGCAGGTAATCCTTGTACTCAATTGAAGTGGATTATAGATACTGGGGCTACAGATCACATGATACATAATCACATTTACTTGCAAGATGAAAACATGATGAATAGGCTAGGTAAAGTACAACTGCCTACAGGAGACTTTGCTACTGTTTCACATGTTGGAAATTTTCAACTGAATGATAATGATATAATCACAGATGTATTGTGCATACCAGAATTTAGGTTTAATCTTTTGTCTGTAAACAAACTGACAAAAGAGTTAAACTGTTCTGTCTCTTTTTTCCCTACATACTGTGTGTTTCAGGATCTCTTATCTGGGAAGGTAAAGGGGATTGGTAGAGTAGAGGAAGGATTATATGTGATGGACTCGAAAACAAGACCACACAAAGACAGGATTAAGACAATGTCTGCAGTCAAGAAAGGAGATGCAGGTGCAGAACTTTGGCACAAGAGACTAGGGCATGTTCCCATGGAAGTTCTTAGAAGAATAAAAGACTTTAGTACTTGTAATAGTTTTACCATTGATAAGTGTGTCATTTGTCCACAAGCAAGACAGACTAGAAGTCAGTTCCCTGTTAGTCATACTATAGTTGCTGATATATTTGATTTAGTACATATGGATGTTTGGGGTCCATATAAGGTCACCACTCATAGTGGAAAAAGGTTCTTTCTCACTTTAGTGGATGACAAATCTAGATGGACATGGACTTTCTTAATTGCTTTGAAGTCTGATGTAATTGTTGTGCTGAAACATTTTCTGGCAATGATAAAGAATCAGTTTGGGAAGTGTGTTAAGGTTTTCAGGTCTGATAATGGAGGAGAATTTCTAAACTCTAATTGTCATGATCTCTTTATGTTGCATGGGATTATTCATCAAAGATCTTGTCCACACACTCCACAACAAAATGGAGTTGTGGAAAGGAAACACAGACATTTATTAGAGACAGCAAGAGCTGTAAAGTTTCAAGGGCATCTGCCAAATAGATTTTGGGGAGAATGTATAGAAGCTGCAAACCTATATCATTAATAGAATTCCTTTATCTGTATTGGGGAATAGGTCTCCTTATGAGGTATTGTACAAAAGGCAACCTTCTCTGGCTCACATCAGAGTGATAGGTTGTCTTGCATTTGCCACAGACCTGAGAAGAGATGACAAGTTTGCACCAAAGGCTAAGAAAGCAGTATTTCTTGGCTATGCTGTCAGTCAAAAAGGATATAAACTATTAGATGTTGAATCTAAGGTTGTTTTTGTTAGCAGAGATGTAATTTTTCATGAGACTGAGTTTCCATTTCAGTCTCTAGGATTTAGAGAAGATGCAGATCATGAACCTTCAATATCATATTCACACGTAGAAGACAGTGAGCTCACACCATGTGTTGTCATCAGAAGTGCAACACCTATTATTGTAACTGAGGACACAACAATATCTGCATCATCTAGTGGTCATTCTCACAGGGATCCTAATAATACTCAACTATCAGACAATGCTGCGTCTGTTACTTCTCAGGACCCTGAATTATCAGTGCAGACTCCTACAGTTGTTACCAGAAGGTCAAGTAGATCAGCTAAACCTCCAATTTGGCATACAGATTATGTTTTGACAAAGAAGAATACAACTGCTGGCAGTTGTTCCTATTCTATTTCAGATGTAGTGGACTACCAGCGCATCTCACCTACATATAAAAGCTTTGTCACTAAGTTTTCTCAAGAGAGGGAACCTACTACATATCAAGAAGCCATTCTAGATCCTAGATGGGTAGAGGCTATGGAGAATGAGATACAAGCATTGGAAGAAAATAAAACATGGAAGATCACTCAACTGCCTAAGGATAAGAGGGCAATAGGATGCAAATGGGTGTACAAGATAAAGTATAAAGCTGATGGGGAGGTTGATAGGTTCAAGGCTAGGTTGGTAGCCAAGGGCTATAACCAAAAGGAAGGGCTGGACTATCAAGAAACTTTCTCTCCAGTTGTAAAAATGGGGACTATTAGAGCAGTCATAGCATTAGTTGTTGCACATCACTGGACTGTCCACCAGATGGATGTTTTTAATGCATTCCTTCAAGGAGATTTAAATGAAGACGTGTACATGGAAATACCTTTGGGTTTTGTCCATAAAGGTGACAAGGGGTAGTGTGTAAGCTCATCAAGTCACTTTATGGCCTCAAGCAAGCAAGCAGGCAATGGAACATTAAACTGACAACAACCCTGGTTGATTCTGGTTTTCAACAGAGCAGTTATGATCACTCTTTGTTCACAAAGAGTCAGAAAGGAAGTTTGGTGATGGTTTTGATCTATGTTGATGATTTGTTAATCACAGGGAATGAC
>NW_006239408.1:55166-66397 GCF_000226075.1 Solanum tuberosum | reverse complement strand
TCCCTCTCCCAGATCGGCCTCGCCTTGAGGCCCGCCCTAAGGCCCTCCCACCGACAGGCCTCACCCTAAGGCCCACTCCTAGCAGGCCTCGCCCTAAGCCCCGCCTTCTAGGCAGGGCTCACCCTGAGACCCGCCCACACCCCAGGCAGGCCTCGCCCTGAAAAGACTTAAATAATGCAGGGAGTGTTGGGGAGGACCTGATACGAATATTGTATAGTATATAGACGCGATTAAAGGTAAAAGGAAGGAAAGAAAACACTAGCTAGATAAATGGCGTGCTTACTGCTTGGTTACTATTTGGGTGAGATCAAGTAGCTCAAATTGATTGATTAGCTACTAATACTAGTCTTATAACTTATTTTATTGTAGATTAGTGATCTGAAGAGAAGGAGCTTAAGTCATACGTTTTGAATTGTATAGCAAGGTATGTAAGGCTATTCGATTTCCTATTTCTTTGGCATGAATCCAACACTTACATTACAAAAAGTAAGCTTTCTAAGTTCCCTTGGTAGTGACTGATCCATAGTTGCAGTTCCTACTCCTTAGAGCATTTAAGTGAGCACTCTAATATGAGTTTGTTATTAAATGTACGTGCTTACTCTACCAAGTATTAGCATGCAAGGTTTAAACTTATTTCATTGTTAAAGTACCCTTGACACGTATTTCCCTTATATAAATCAAAATGATCCTAGATTACACTTGGTACATATGCTTATATGTTGGTTATACAATCTGCCCATATCATGCCAACTTGCTTCAATTATCTATATATATGTCATCTTGTCACAATGTTCATATGTTCCCTTTATTGGTTATTACTCCCATTGTGTTACATTATAATGTTACCTCACAAGATCCCTATTTGCTCTATTGTACGTTTTATATGTACTTACTCGGAATATGTATCCGCCCTTAAAGTTGAATCTGCCCATGTTCTCCCTTGGTTCTACTTTCATGTATACCTTGTATTTGATATTAGTTAGTGAGTATTCGGCTACCATATATATTTCAAATCTCTTGGTTGAATGTTAAATGTTTTCACTTGATATGCGCTTCAATTTGAGATGTCAAAATGCTTACTGAGTCATATAAGCTCCTAAGTATTACACATTCATGTCACATTTGCTTCCCATGTCATTGTTATTGTCGTAAATCCATATTCATATGTCTTCTACTACTGGTCCATAGTTCCAAATCTCAACAATGATTATGACCACCAAAATATCAATCCCAAAAGAGTTATGAACATCAAAACAATAATCTCAAAGATTAAAGAATTTAAGTGAAACAATCTGTATAATTATGGTGGCAGCCCAGGGGCAAATACCTAGCATGGGTCGATCCCATTTGGTATAGAAGGGTGGCAGCTCAGGGGTGAAAGCGTAGCATGGGCTGATCCCAATTGGTATAAAAGGGTGGCAGCTCAGGGGCGAAAGCCTAGCATGGGTCGATCCCAATTTGTGGAATTATGAGGACAACATCCTAGGGGTTAAAATGCCTAGCATGGGTCATCCTCTTCTACCACTAATCAACTGGTCATTTGTATCATATGTCTTATAAAGATTATAATGCATAGAAAAGTAAAGAAAATAATTTAACATACACGATTCCACAAGTATAAGCAAAGGTGGTCTCTAATCCTTATCTATTGGTATTTGGTTTCACTTGAGCTCTCATTTTACATACGGTTGTATTATGCCTTACATATCCAATACATTATTTTGTACTGACGTCCCTTATTGGGAACGCTGTATTTCATGCTGCAGGTACAGGTACTCAACTAGTAGATCTCCCCAATAGAAGCACATGATACTCAACGATTGTTGGTGAGCTTCCAGGTTGATTCGGAGCTTTGCCAGGGTTTTACTATGCACATTTTCATAGTGAGTCATGGATTCCAGTAGAGGATTTGTAGACATTGTAAAGTTATCATCTGTATTCATCGTTTCACTTTTCATATGTATTGGTTCAGCTAGTCGACATGTGTTGTATATGAAGTAGATCTATCAGCATAGTAGTTTACTTTCTCATCATAGGTCACTTGTAAAACATGTGTTCATATGGTACTTGTCCGCCTCACCTAGGGTTGGGGTGTGACAGAAACAACTCTGGCAACTTTAGCACCAACATTGTGTTTAGAGGCAGCTCTAGCACTAAGGGGTCCTCTTTGTTTTGTGATTACTGCAAGAGATCAGGACACACAAAGGACATGTGTTACAAACTTCATGGTTATGCATCCAACTCAAGGTTTCCAAAGGGGAAGAGTTCAAGTTCTGCAGGAAATGTGTGTGCTTCAGAGATGAATAGGCACCAGAATGAAGAAGATTCTGAACGAAAGAGACAAAAATCCATTGATCATATCGAAGGATCAATATGAACAAATGCTCAACCTTTTAGGAACTCTGTAGGTTGGTAATGCAACTTCTAGCTCAAACAACTCAGACAACATGATAAATGGAACTGTGAACTTGGCAGGTATACTTTCTTGCGGCTCTTCTATAACTAAAATAGGTGATCTATCTTGTAGGTGTGTTAAACTAACTGTTGGCTCTTGGATCATAGCTTTTGGGGCATCACATGTCTTACAACAAAATAATCTTTATATATATTAGACCACTACCTGATCCTTTCCTGATTACCTTACCTAATAGATATAAAGTTAAAGTAATTGAAACTGGAGATGCTTGTTTGAATTCAGCTTTGACCATATGTGATGTATTGTTTGTACCTAGATTTAAGTTCAATTTATATCAGTCCATTGTTTGGCCCTACAACTTAAAGGCACGGTCAGCTTTAACAACTTTTCTTGTTCACTCCAGGGCCCTTCTCTGAAGAGTCCTCTGGAGATTGGTAAAGCCAAAAATGGTCTATACTTTTTATGTCTCAAGTGCCATAATTGTCATGCACCTCCTATTGGTAATGTTTCATCCCATGTTGCAAGTTCTCCTTCTCATTGTGAAGAATTCTCAATTGAAAGTACCAGTCAAGATTCCCTTTCCCCATCTCCTTCTGTAAAATACTCTCACAAAATCTATAAATAAGTTTGTTCAGTTGTTGATTGTCCTTGTCCTATTGATAACTATTTTTCTCCTTCTACTAACTCTTTACCTGCATCTCATAGTCATGATACTGAACTCTTGTGGCATGCTCGACTAGGACATGTTTCTTTTGTAAGGATGAAGAGTATCTCTACCATATCTGTAGGTTTTTCTGCCAGACAGCCTTTTACATGTACCATATGCCCTATGGCAAGACAAACTAGGATGCCCTTCCAGGAAAGCTCTACCACCACTAGAGAACCTTTTGAGCTATTACACATTGATCTATGGGGACCTTATTATGTACCCACTCATGATGGTTATAGTTATTTTTTGACAATGGTAGATGATCACAGTAGATCAACCTGGACACAGTTGATCAGGTGCAAAAGTAATGCACTACAGGTTGTGAAGGCTTTTGTATCTCTCATATAAAACCAATTTCAAACCAAGTTAAAAACCATTAGGCTGATGATGGTCTAGAATTCACAAGTGGTGAAGCAACCAGGCTTTTCCAAGAAAAAGGAATAATACGTAGGCTTGTAAATGCGAAAATGGGCATTAAAAAATGTTGTGAGTATCGTGATGGTTCTCCAACTTATTACGGAGGTCCTCATAAAAAAAATTAGAAAAATATTTTGGGTGCTTCGGGACGCCAAATTCATTGGCTAATACACACGAAAAATTGAGGAATTTGCGTGATTCCTAAAAAAGGGCATGTAAATGCGAAAATGGGTATTAAAATATGGTGTGAATATACGCGATGGTTCCCCAACTCAATACGGAGGTCCGCATAAAGTTTTTTGAGAAAAAAAATTTGGATGTTCCGAAACGCCAGATTCATGGGCTTATACACATGAAAAATTGAATAATTTGTGCGATTCCTAAAATAGGGCCTTTAAATGCGAAAATGTGTGTTAAAAAATTGTGTGAGTATACGTGATGGTTCCCCAACTCATTACGGAAATCCTCATAAAAGTTTTTTGTGAAAAAAAAAATTTTGGTGCCCTAGAGCGCCAGATCCATGGGCTAATACACATGAAAAATTGAGGAATTTTCTAGACCTTGTATGTGAAGTTGATACTTATAAAAAAGAAGTAATTCACACACACATTAGTAATTCTAGATCAGACAAAAAAGAGCAAACCTAATATGATAACCACATGACATAAGGCAGTGAGACATTCCTTTTATATACATTTCATATCTTTCAAAAGTAAAATGTTGAATACAAGACAAGCCAAAATTCAAACTTATGCTAAAAAGAGAAGCAAACAAGAACCATAATGGAGTTTCAACATGAGAAGTCTTATATGATATTGTACATTTTATTTCAAATTTTTAATTATTGATCCAAAAGCCTCACTGAACACATAAAGAATAAATAAGTTGTAGAACCCCAACCAAGAAGCAATTAAATTGTCAATAACATACCATAATAGTTATTCTAGTAAGCGGATGATTTCTTAAGAATAATATTATTGTTCCAAGAAACTGTGCTTCAAACATTTTCATTCTTGTTTCAATCATCTATGAACCATAATAGTTTTGGTAGTGCATGTAAAACTATCAAGCTTTTACTTAAAAATCAATTATAAGGAGAAAATTATCCAAGTAATCTAATCAAGTAAACTGTCTTTTTAATTGATAACAGATCAGAACCAAGCTTAAATGTTTAAACAAATAAACTATGTACTAGTTAGAAATAAAGATACAACATAGCCAAATGAATAAGACATACAACTTTCAGTTCATTTTAGATACAATAACATCGGGGAACAATATAATCAATTCAGTCATATACATCGGAAAACAATGGAATCAATTCAATTCGTAGAGCCGATGAGCAATTATCATGGATCGCGAGGCTAAGATACTCATCATGTTGAGAATGAAAATCACTCGACACCATTTGATGTTACAAGATAGAATCAAGGATAAAGAAATGAAAGAGAAGAAGAAGGAATCAATGTTAGTCTCTATGTGTTCAAAGGAAATTCAAAATCAAGGTCAAAATAAGTATAAAGGCAATTTTCCCTCTTTAGACTGCTATGGACATGTGGGAAATAAATCATATTGGAAATGACATCATTCTCAGCCATTTGATCAGAATAATACACAACTTTTGACATCACATGGTAATGGTTAGAGTTTGTTATAGCTTAAGCAATAGAAATAGGACAGCTGAACAAATGCATTTATATTTATGTTTATTTTTATACAGTAAATACTTGTATAAATACAGGAGCAGTGAAGCAATATAGATCATCCGAAAATTTCCCAATTTTGTGCCTTCTTTATTTTTCTGTTCTTCAATTATGCCTTTATTTTCTTGTTCCTTTCTTTACGGTATCAGAGCAGTAAGGTTGAATTCCTACAATGGGAACGACTTCTGCTTCAAGTTCAGATGTTGTTGGATCCAAATCAATGGATTCAAGCAACCCCTATTATCTTCATCATTCAGATTCCCTTAGAATGTCTCTTGTGAACTCCATCTTTGAAGGTAAAGGATATGGGGATTGGAGAAGAACCATCATCATTGCTCTATCAGCTAAGAATAAGTTGGGCTTCATTGATGGAGGTTGCAAAGCACCAGGATCTGATTCATCAGATTTAAAACTCCGGGAGAGAACCAATAACATGGTGACTTCATGGTTACTTTATTCCCTTTCCAAAGAGATTGCGGAGAGTGTCATCTACTCTAAAATTGCAGAAGCTCTTTGGAAAGATCTTGAGGATCGTTTTGGTCAGCCCAATAGAGCAAAGCTTTATCACCTGCAAAAAGAACTGAATGATTTAGTTCAAGGGTCTAATGATATTGCAAGATACTATACAAGATTGAAAGGACTATGGAATGAGCTAGATCTTTTGAATACTAAAAATTGTTGCTCTTGGACCTGTACTTATGGAGGAAAGAATGTTTCCAGTAAAGCTTTGCAAGATGAGAGGCTCATTCTATTTCTCATGGGTTTGAATGATGCCTACTCACCTGCAAGGTCTACTATCTTGATGATTAACGCTCTTCCCTCTGTCAGTTTAGCTTACTAACTCATTATGCAGGATGAGAAGTAGAGGGAGGTGGCCATTCAGTCACATTTTCCAGCAAATTCGGCCTCTTATTTGGCCACTAATCAGAAAATCATTGGAACTAGTGATATAAGGGGAAGGAAGACCGATTTGTTGTGTTCTCACTGCAAGAAGCCTGGATATACAGTGGATAAGTGTTACAGGATTGTTGGCTTTCCCTCAGATTTTAAGTTCACTGGGTCTAAGAAAATTACAGGGAATATGAAAAGCAATGCTATTGCTGCTCCTGGAGAAGGAGATGATGAACTTGTGCAAGAGAACTCTTTAGGAATGAACCAACTTAGCAAAGAGAAATTTTCTCAACTCATTCAGTTACTCCACCAGGTCAAAGTTAGTCAATCTGAGCCTGCTCTTTCAGATGTCAGTGCCAACTCTGCAAGTAAAAATCACTCTGTTTCATGCCATATTTTAATCAAGTCTAGTAAATGGATATTAGACACAGGAGCATCAGAACATTTATTTTCTAATCCAGAGCTTTTCACTTACCCAAGTCCTTTAACCAATCCTATCTATGTCAATTTTCCTGATTCTTCTAAGGTAAAAGCTACTCATATAGGAAGTGTTGCTTTTTTCCCTGATTTGATCATTCATAGAGTTCTTTATGTTCCTTCTTTTAAAATCAATCTTCTATCTATTCACAAGCTTTGTATGCAATTAGAGTGCTTTATCATTTTTTCTTCTTTTAATTGTGTCTTGCAGGGCCCTTCAATGAAGAGGCCACTGGCTCTTGGTGAAGTGAGGGATGTGCTTTATCAATTAGGTTCTACCAGTTTGTCTTCCAAGAAAAGAGTCCAGCATAGAGATCTAGCTACTAGGACTTCTTGTTTAGTTTCTGTTTCTAGTTCTGTAGTAATAAAGGGGAATTCTGATGCAAAGCTTTGGCACAACAGATTAAGGCATTTGCCCATTCCAGCAATTAAATATATCAAATCTTTTGTTTTTAAATCTATGTCAAATTGTTATTGTGATGTTTGTCCCCTTGCAAGGCAATCTAAGCTCCCCTTTCCAACCAGTGATATCAAAACAAAGTCCATCTTTGAATTAATTCATATTGACACATGGGGACCTTATAAATCTCCAACCTACAATGGTTTTAAGTATTTTTTAACTATTGTGGATTACTTTAGTAGAGCTACTTGGACATACCTCTTAAAACAAAATCAAATGCCTTTTTCATGCTCAAATATTTTCTAGCCATGGTTGAGAGACATTTTAATTGTCCAGTCAAAATTATAAGGTCTGATAATGCCTAGGAGTTAGGAAGAAGCATTATTGGTATTGAATTCTTTAATTCTAAAGGAATTTTGCACCAAACATCTTGTACTGCCACCCCACAACAAAATGTAGTAGTAGAAAGAAAACATAGGCATCTTTTGAAAACCTCTAGGTCTTTTCTTTTTCAATCAGGACTGCCTATTTCCTTTTGGGGAGAATGTGTCTTAACTGCCACTTTTCTTGTTAATAGGTTTCCATCTAGAGTTTTAAAGGGGTTGTCACCTTATGAAGTTCTCTATAAACAACCTCCTACTTATACTAATTTGAGATCTTTTGGATGTTTTTGTTTTGCCTCTACTCTTTCTCAATCTAGACCAAAATTCCATCCCAGAGACTTGCCTTGTGTTTTCTTGGGATATCCTACTAGACAAAAGGGATATAAGCTAATGTCTTTAAAGTCAAGGAAAATTATAAGCTCTAGGGATGCCAAGTTCATTGAGTCTATTTTTCCTTTCAAGAACAACTCCAATCCTAGTTCTACCCCTGTGGGAATTTTTTATGCACCTCATTCTCAAGAGCAAGATATTCCTAATGATCCTTCAGTATTTTCATATTCATCACCTCAAGAATCTACTCCTCTTGTTGATGTTTCTCCCTCAGATTCTCCATCTTCTGCTAATTTACATACACCTTTTGATGTCATACCAACTAGACAATCTTCTAGAATACATAAGAAGCCTAGTTACCTATCATACTATGTTTGTAATGCAGTATATTTCACCAATCTTACTCAGTCATGTTGCACTTCCCCTATCAGTCCATCTATCTATCCTTTTGCTGCCCTTTCTTCTATTAATCAAAACACTATAAATTTTACCTTGAATATCAGTGAGCCAACCAGTTTTTCACAAGCTTCTATGCATCCTGGTTGGTAAGAAGCTATGGCATCTGAAATTGCAGCATTAGAGGCTAACAAGACTTGGGAAGTAGTTTCTTTGCCAAAGAGAAAGAAGGCTTTTCCTTGTAAATGGGTGTACAAGATCAAACAAAGGTCAGATGGAAGTTTGCAGAGGTTGAAGGCTATATTAATGGTTCGAGGAGATATTAAAAAAGAAGGCATTGATTTTAATGAAACTTTCTCCCCTGTTGTTAAAATGACCACCATTAGAAGCATCTTGACCATTGCAGTCAAGAAATAATGGATTATTTTCCAATTGGATGTTAACAATGCCTTGTTGCATAGGGAATTACAAGAAGAAGTGTATATGCAGTTTCCACCTGGTATGGTGTTCCCTAGTGATAATCATGTTTGTAAGCTCACTAAGTCCCTATATGGACTTAGACAGGCATCACGTCAATGGTATGCACGACTCACTTCAGCTCTAAACTATAAGGGGTTTATTTCATCCTTGAATGATTATTCCCTATTTGTCAAAAATGATGGTCAATTTATTTCCATTGTAGCGGTGTACGTTGATGATATCATATTTACAGGAAACAACTAGACAGAACTTGAGCAACTCAAAACTTTTCTTAATGAGGAATTCAAAATAAAGGATCTTGGAAGCTTACATTATTTTTTAGGCCTTGAAATCCTCCGGGAAGATCATGGATTGATCATCACTCAACAGAAATACACTATGGATCTTCTCTCCGAGTATGATTGTTCTTATCTTCCAGTTGTCTCTTCACCTCTAGATCCTGCAACAAAGTTATCAACTTTATCAGGGGACTTATTGAATGATGCTACATCTTACATAAGATTAATAGGTAAAATAAATTACCTCACTCATAGCCGACCAGACATAAAGCTTCGCAGTATAACATTTGTCTCAATTGATGCAAGAACCTCGAATCCTTCATTTTTCTGTAGCTCTACGAGTCATTCGATATCTCCGAATTAATTCGAGTCAGGGATTATTTCTATCATGAGACTCTTCTCTCAAGTTGGTTGCTTTCTGTGATGCTGATTGGGGTTCCTGTATGGATACACACAGATCGGTAAGCGACTACTTTATTACGCTAGGAGGCTCACCAATTTCAGGGAAATCAAAGAAACAACTCTCCATTTCCTTATCATCGGCACAAGCTGAATATCGCTCAATGAGACGTGTTGTAGCAGAACTATCCTGGCTCAATCGACTCCTTATCGACCTTGGAAGTCCATCGGAGCTTCTTATTCCCGTTCATTCCAATAGTCAGGCGGCGATACATATTGCTAAGAACCTGGTCTTCCACGAACCGACCAAACATGTGGAACTCGACTGCCATTTTGTGCGGCAATAGTATCTTGTCGAGCTTATCTCTTTTTCTTATGTTCCCGTTTCATCTCAGCTAACCGATCTGTTCACCAAGGCACTCTCTAGACCTTCTCCTCAAATCATTCTCCCTAAGTTGGGACTCCTTACACTCCCCTCCAACTTGAGGCAGGGTGTTGAGAATGAAAATCACTCGACACCATTGATGTTACCAGATAGAATCAAGGATGAAGAAATGAAAGAGATGAAGAAGGAATCAGTGTTAGTCTCTATGTGTTCAAAGAAAATTCAAAATCAAGGTCAAAAAAAGTATAAAGGCAATTTTCCCTCTTTAAGCTGCTATGGACACGTGGGAAATAAATCATATTGGACATGGCATCATTCTCAACCATTTGATCAGAATAATACACAGATGTTGACACCACATGGTGATGGTTAGAGTTTGTTACAGCTTAAGCAATAGAAATAGGACAGTTGAACAAATGCATTTATATATTTATGTTTATTTCTATGCAGTAAATACTTGTATAAATACAGGAGCAGTGAAGCAATATAGATCATTAGAAAATTTCCTAATTTTGTGCCTTCTTTATTTTTCTGTTCTTCAATTATGCCTTTATTTTCTTGTTCCTTTCTTTACCAACTCACCAGCGATAAAGAGGGAAGAAAGATGAGTTATAATATCTTGTTTGGTGACCGAATGTGGTGATACAAAGATAAGTTGGGTTGGAGCGCCAATGACAATTACTGATTAGAGTCTTAACAAGAGACATTTATCATACGGTAAAGTCTTGTATTCATGAATTTGTTTTCTCAAAATACTAATGTTTTGATTTATAGATAAAAAGAATTAGAGCTAATTGATTAAGTGCTGTGAAATAAATGGGTGGAAAAATGATAGTAGTACTATTCTTGATTTAAATAAGTGGCTTTAAGTAGTTAATTATCTGTTATTGCTGATAAAAAGGTTCATTTTTGTGACCAAAATCTTTTTACCGCTGGTATTTCATTTTAAGGAATGAATTCATGAAAATTGAAGTGTTGCCTGTCAGTAAAAGTACTTTTAATAGTAGTGATACTTCAAGATTTCGAAATAAAAGTAGACTTGATAGTAATTAATAAGAGAGCAAAATATAATATATATATATATATATATATATATATATTGAATTGTTTTTGTACTAAAATATCCTCCACGTATAATTGTAAAAGATTTAGTTTATTATTTTTCTTGTTATTGTTTTTTTCCTCCTAAAATTGATTCACCACCAAGACCAACATGCCTTTCCTAGCAACCACTGAAGAAATAAAGAGTGATGAACCAATAAATTCCAACAAGATTAATTTAGCCAGCTACTATGGAGATTGGGGAATTGATGAAAATATTAATGCTGTAAATTCCATTTTTTTTTCAAAGAAAAAACAAGAAACCTTGAGGAAGGATAAAAAATTAAAAAAAAACCAAGGAAAGTGAAAAGTAGTGAAGCTCGTTATACATATTTATGAAATTGTAGTGCAAATTGTTAGTCTAGAATTATTTTGGGATAAGGCACAAGTAACTCCTAGACTATGACTGAAATCTACATTCTAACTAAACAAAGGTCTTATTACCCCCCCCCCCTCCCCGAACTCA
>NW_006239408.1:52828-55015 GCF_000226075.1 Solanum tuberosum | reverse complement strand
ACCCCCCCCCCCCCTCCCCGAACTCATTTTTTTGTAATTTTATACCCCTTTTGGCTTACGTGACTCCACGTAGTTGAGGCGTGGGGAGATGTTTGGATGCAACCTAAGCCAAAAAGGTGTACAAAATTATTTTAAAAATGGGTTCGGGGTGATAATAGGACCTAAGTTTAGTTACGGTGTGTCTCTGAAATTTCGGTTATAGTCTCGGGGGATACTTGTGTCATATGCCAATTATTTCTCTAGTAAGTTTAAAGATGCATTTATTTTTCTTATAAATGGATAAATCACTAGCTAGTTTTGTTTTTAATTTTGAAATTATATATGGTCACAGATATTTGATATATTATTGAGAACAAATTAATTATATAATTTGTATTATTATCATTGTTGATATTGCGATAAACAATCATTTGGTAGTTTTCATGTTACCTTTGTGATTTGTGAACATTTTCAAATATCAATTGTTGATGTTAATTATTTTTCTTATGAATGGATAGGTCACTAGCTAAATTTGTCTTTGATTTTGAAAGAGTAAATACATCAAATTCCCTTTCAATTTGGTGGCAAAATTTACTTTAGCACTTTAACTACACAAACATTTATTTACCCCCTAATTTTACTTCACATAAATTCAATATCACCCTAAGATTACAATATATACTAGTCTCACAATGGCAAACACATTCCACACACGTTATTTCATCGACAGATCAACACCACGTCATTAACACGTCACATCCACGATAAAAATATTTAAAATTTGAATTTTTAATTCATTTTTGTTTCTTTTTAAATATTCACAATTTTAAAAAGAAAAATAAATATAAAAAAATGAGGATTAGTCCAAAATTATAAAATAAAAAAAATCTCAAAAAAAATCAAACTTCACCCTTGAAAGATTGACCCAAGGTTCTCAAAATCATTTTCACAAAAAAAAAAACATTCAAATTTTAAAACATATGATCAAAATAAATAAAAATAACAACTAAGTTTAATTTGAGATGAAGGTATTGCAGATCTTTAATTAAAAAAATCAAGTTCATCCTAATCAACATATTAGTATTGCCATAATTAGTAATCTCAAAGAAAATTGTAGGCATTAACTTTTAGAGTCAATGTTTTTATTAGTTGATCCTTGTTAATTTTTAGTTTCTTTATTTGTTCCCTATTCATTACAACCTCCTATCATTTATTAATTGTAAAAACATACGGATGACGATGATGATATTTCAAAAAAAGAACATAGAAGGTGACAGAGTTCAAAGAAGAAATGAGTGAGAAAGATGGTGGCTGAGGGGCAACAAAATTCAAAGAAGCAAAAAAAGGGTGGGTTTAAAGAAGAAAGAGAAAGGGGGTAAGGGTGAAGAATTTCGAAGAAGGAGAAAGAAGGTAGGGGTTTAAACAAGAAGAAGGTAGTGGATGAGGGCAACGGGGATGATGGGTGTGAGGAAGAAGAATGTGAGGCGAAGGGCGGCAGGGAGTTGGAATGTGAGGAAGAAGAAAAGAAGAAGACTTATTAGCTGAAAAAGGGAGACTCGGTCATATTTCTCTATAATTTTAATTTTTAATATTTACGCGCTTTCATTAATTCTTATTGGTCACATAAGTTGTTTGGATGTATTTAAATTCAGTTCAAATAAGATTAGTGGTGTATATATATAAACACCCTTGCATTATCATTGTTGATGTTGCAATATACAATTATTTGATTGTTTATGTTACACTTTGTGAATTTATCTAAACCACACAACAAAACAAGTAGTCAAGTAAATTTGAAGGAAGAATATTGAAAACTAGTGAAACTTTTAAAACAAAGTCAATATCACGATATGGTGAAACACTTGAAATCTATAGAAAACACATCTACGAACTCTCTTACCACTCTCGTGGTCTCTGAAGAAGACAGACCCTTGGTAAGATAATCACAAACATGAGACAAATATGACAAGAAACCCTTTTCCATCATGTAATGATCACGAATAAAAGATATCACTCTCGTTGCACACATACTTAGAATATCATTCCACTTTAATCGAGGTATATCGGGATAAGCTAATGTTAAGGTCTTAGTAAAACAGTCTAGAATCGCATAAGAAGTTCTCCTACCCGGACCTCGAGGCACCGTGCCCCGAGTCCCTACCCCCCTCCCCCCAGACCTTAAGGCGCCGTTCCCTGAGCCCCCCCACC
>NW_006239408.1:21873-48477 GCF_000226075.1 Solanum tuberosum | reverse complement strand
CCACCCCCTGACCTCGAGTCGCCGTGGCCCGAGTCCCCAACCCACCCCTTTCAAGGCGTCGTCCCCTGAGGCCCCAATCCCCAATCCCCCCACATATCTCAAGGCGTCGTGCCCTGAGTCTCCCCTAACCCTCCCCGCCCCCCCAAATCTCGATGTCGTTGAAAGAAATACTAATCCTTATCGTTTTATTTGTTATTTTATAAGTTTTAGTACCTAAGAAAAATTTGTTTTCTTAATTATGAAAAAGATTGTGTAAAATAATTTGATGAAAAAGTGAAAAAAATAATTTGAATTACTACATACGGGTTGGGTTTGATTTTACCACCCCTATTCGTCTTTAAGAGATTTAAACCAAAGTTAAAGTTAGAACTAGTGAAAATAAAAACTAAATAATTGCAATCCAATAATCGAAAGAGAGAGAGAGAGAGAATGAGTTTGGGCATTTTGGGCCTAAACTGCTGCCTCTTTGGGCCTAAATTGCTGTTGATTTGTGCCTCTTTTCAGCGTATACAAAAAGTTGTATATCGGTGTATACAGGCTTGTTTAGCAGCCCTTTTCCTACATTTTTTGCTTTCGTTTGCCATGTATTTAAGGCTTGACTTTCACTTGAACACCGATGGGGCTGACTCAAAGGAAATCAACTCGATGAAATGCAAGGAATTAGTCCAAAAGTGGACTCAGATTTCACATGAAAGGAAAATAAAATGATAAAGATTAGAATGATCGAAAAGGATCTTTAAAACTAAGTATTTGTTGCTCACACATTAATTACACGAGAATGTTATCAGCGAGATATACACTACAATGAATATTTTTTATAACTTATGGAAACCAAACAAATACGCCCATTTTTTTATAGAAAGATATTGACCATGACTTAATTCTCAACCATGAACAATAAATAGAGGAAGTAACTAAGTTCTGGCAAAATGGAAGGTTCTTTCAATAATTAAGAAAGCACATTTCCTAATAATATACTTGAAAATTAATTCCCAGGGGAAAGATTCCAAGATCAGGACCATTATTTTAACTAGGGCAAACCCAATTCAAACAACAAAAGCTATTGCTATAACACATGGAAATTAATCACAAGAAAAGTAATTAAAACTATAACTTAGGCTAATACAAATTAGATTGAGATTAAAAACAAAAAATAGGCTGGCTTTAATATCTAACAAATCATAAAGACTTAGCCACTGGCTACAGTTTAGGAGATTAGTCTAATTCAATGTCATACGATAGTCCATAAAGACTTGGCCACTGATGCAGCCTCATATTCAAGTACCCAAACCAGACAAGTACTAACCCTTCTAAAATGTATCGACAAAACGAGCTAACTAAAGTTACCTCAAGTAAAAAAGGAAACGATCAAACATGGAAAATTTAACCAAGGTGTTTCTAACCGAAAAGGGATGAAATGAAGGGATGCTAGCCTTGAATGTAGGTATGTTCATGTTGAGGCAGTATTCACAGTTCTGACTGAAGTGATGCTAATCAAATATGCACAAGATGTAATCAAAGATAAGGAAATATTCACATAACTTTAAGAAGAATTCTAACTTACATCTTGAAAAATAAATTGATATGAGAGAGGAGATGCGGAGAACAACACAAATATGTTGAGTATACTTCTACAAGTAGTATGAGGATGTTGATGTGTACACAGATCATAGAAGAATTTGTACTTGTAACAGGAATGGTGAGCAAATAGGTGTACATTCTTGAGTTCATCCAACATATCATTTAAGATCAGAGTTTTCATATGTAACAATCAAAAGAGACAAACGCGTATGATATTGTTTCAAATCTTGAACATTAAGAAGAGAACAAAATAGCTCATACATGATGTTCATGGCAGGGAGAAAGTTCAACCTAAGCTTAAAAAAAAGACTACTCACAAGGTTTGTATATTTAGGCTATCAGTAGGCACACAAAACAACTAAAATTATTACCAACCAAACTGAAGACTCAAATAATAATTCTTTAACCTACTGAATAGTCACTATCTAGTCTTAAACAAATTACTCTTAATCAAGATAAGTTCATTATTACAATATGAGAAATTAAGATGTTGCATAGTCATTAGAGCAATTAATGTCAAAAGATACATCTCACATGATGAGTAAAGAAAGTAGCAATCAAATTCATTTTGAAGTAACCAGTTTACTACCTAAATTTTCTTAACAATGCAAACATAAGAGGCATGACAATAATTAAAGTTACACTTAGAGAAACATAGGAGAAAATAAATCACGAGTAGTTAAGCTAAAATTTGAGCCAATCAAATATCTACCAAACCAAGACAAACAAATGCATATAGAGGAGGACATCAAATATCGGAGGATGATAAAAGCACCGTCAATTACGAACAGAAGACGTCTACTACTCTGAATAGTTCAAATTACTAAAATGATTACAAATAACTGCATGAAGAGGCAAGTGTTGAACAAATTTTCTTAGTCAACTCTTGCAACATTTTTGTGCTAGTGCACAATGCTACATGGTGGTAGTATTATTTCACATCATAAAGGCTGCATGAGAAGATGTTTCTTTCCCTTGGCACTCTAGAGCCAACTCATGAAACCTTATAACTTCTTAATCAAGCATCAAAAAGAAAAAGATAGCATTTTGCTACAAGAAGAAATCCTATAAAAATGTTTTTCGTCAGTAAAAAGAGCCCCAGTTAAAAGAAGAATTCAATTTTATAACCTCTTGAGGAGTGCCCTACAACTAAAAATGTGTTTAACATGAGTTTTAAACATCTTCTAAAACTAAATTTTTGCACTAAAATAACTGTAAAGGATAGATGCACTTGAAACCAACAAAAGCTTGATAGAAATCAAACTAGATTAATTGACTACTTAATGACTATAAATCCACAAATAAGTTCCTAGGTATTAGAGTCTTACCTAGCTGAGGCAGCTCTCTGTTCATGGAAATCGAAGGTATAAACATGGCCAGTGGGGGAAACAGCCCTTGCAAACGAAGTTGTCAAAGATCCACTTCCAGTACCATATTCAAGAACCACACAACCAGGAACGATCTCCAGGTACATAACAACAAAACTAATATCAGCTATATAAAGAATCTGGGTTCTGTGACTCAGTACCAGCGTCCATGCCTCAGGAGTTGGAGCTAACAAGTAAAAAAAACACCTTTGTTACTCAAAACATTGAACCCAAAAGGTTTACCTATCCATTCAGAATGCTTAAAAGCACCAAAACGATTCTGCAGAACCCAATCCTCACTGACCTTCACTGCTTTCATTGTGTCATGCCTCTCATACACAATGACCAAATCTCCATCTTTAATAAAGTACTTAAACGATAATTTATTTGCTTGGTCAATCAGAAGAAACATTTAGAATGGTTGGATCTTAATTACCTGCCAAACATAACCCAATAATTACTCGAGAGCTTCAAAAGTGCGGAAAAGAAAATAGCAGAGACCCAATAAGCTATGCAGTTTGAAAAACAGAACTGTAACCTTAACGATTCGTCAAACCTAAAGCTTACTGGTTCGGTCAACCCTGTAGCTTTAGTCCAAATCTTGTGTATTTATCTTAAGAAATCCATTGAAAATGTGCAACGCTTCTTGTAGTTAATGAATACTGGGCTTGCTATATATTACATCCCATTAGCATTAGGAGCACTATTTCTTCTAGAAACTATGTACTATCCCAAGCCTTTTCCTAAAAAAATGTGCCAAACCTTGAGTACTATGAAACTCAAATCAAGTCATTTGCCCAAGTTTTAGAGGGGGGGATGAACTGTTTTGGCCTTTTATCCTTTCTCTGGATTGAGATACATGCTTTCTCTTCTACTACTCTGAATAGTTCAAATTACTAAAATGATTACAAATAATTGCCTATATGTTGTTGAGGCCAATCTAAATACAGTAAAGTACTGCTCACATACTAATCTTTTCATCAGGTTGATTAAGCATCTTGTTTAGGATCACGCTTCAACTCCTAATGCATATGATTATTTTTGCACTCCTACCCCCAAGCTCATCATATTACGGTAACATCTGACCTACTGCAACACTCACTCTTTATCTAGACTTTGGACTGACCATGCCTTCCAAAGGTCAATGCAGTTATATTCAGCATAAATAGGCAAATAAAAATTACTATCACAATACTCTATTTTCCATCAACAATAACACAATTAGGTGATTCAATCCAATAAAAACATTAAATGAATAACCTTTTTCTACCATAATCAGTTAAACCAACAGGAACAACAAACTCATCAGACTTAGCAATTCAAACGGACAAACAAACCAATTAAAGTTATTTATTCCAAGATTCTTCTTTCAGCTAACAACCCAATAAAATTCCAATAAAAAAGTTCCAGAAATTGACAATTGTATGTTCAAAAAAGGTCATACCATAACTAGTTGAGTCTACTACATGAATCCTTTATTCCAAGATTCTTCTTTCAGCAAACAACCCAATAAAATTCATATAAAAAATTGACAATTACATGTTAAAAAATGCTCATACCATAACTATTTGAGGTCAACTATATGAATCTTCTATATCTATTCTAAGATTCTTCTTTTACTAAAACCCCAATAAATTTCATATAAAAATTTCAAGAAATTCACAATTATATTTTAAAAATTATTCATAGTAGGTTACCTACATCCCAATCATGGCCAAATCGAATTATTACAAGACGTTCTTCTTCAGCAAGGATAGCTTGATTTTGGCCTCGTACAAAAGGGTAAGAGTGAGGACTCGCTTCTGAAGCTTATGGCCTCGTACTCGCTGGAAAGAAGACGACAAAGGTCTGGTTGTTCACCATGTTTCGCCATGTATCTGTCGTGTATTGAGGAAGGTATGTTTGAATTCTTATTGTGAACGTTGGAATATTTCCTATGTATTTGTTTATCATTTAATTTTATTTAGTTATAAATACTTAGGTGAATATTTGAGAAAATGGCCAAAAGCCCCCCAAGCTATTACCAAATTCTCAACTACACACTTATTCTTCACGGGGGTCCTATCACCCCTGAACTTTTTAAAAGTGAAATATCTAGCCCCCTACAAACTCACGCCCAGATTCGTATTAGGTAGTAATCAACACGCGCTGCCACATAATATTACCCTTTTTTTATAAAAAAAATAATAATTATTCTTTTATATATTTTTTTTTATATTTTCATCTTCTCCTTTTCTCTTTCTTTTCCATTCCTCCATTTCTTTTTCTTTGAAGCTTCTCCAGATTTGACGACGAGGATGCCATGACTACCACATTTTCGACCTTCACCAGAATTCTAAACACCAGGAAATCTCGTTCTCTAAAGCTAGAGACAGACGAAAAACTTTATCACTGATTAATGTTTACAACAATTTCAATAAATAGGTCTTCTTCATTAAAGGGTTTGTCACCCAATGATGAATTCTTCTCCATTAATTGAATCTATTACTTAGTGAACTCTTCCATTAATGACTAGTCTAAAGTTCGATTCTTCTAACTTTCAATTTTGATTTTGATTTTTGAGCTACCAACAAATTTTCAAAGTGATGAAAAGTGGAGATATGATGAAAAGTATGTGATTTGAAGATCTGAATAGGCTTAGTGATGAAAAGTTGATGAGGGCGGTGACCTGGTGGTCGAGGTGAGCCCGCCGGTGTGTATGGATCTTATGAACATTGAAGGGAAAAGATAAAGAAGGTAAAAAAAATAGAAAGAAACATAATTTCTTTTCTTTTTTAAATAGAATATTAATATGAAATAAATTAAATATTTATAAAGTTAATATTTTAATCATGTTTTTATCTCTCACTACACCTTCTTTGCCACATCAGCATTTAGGGAGCAAAGAACTACACTTTAAAATAGTCCAAGGGGGTAATAGGACTCCCGTAAAGTATAAGTGTGTAGTTGGGAATCCGGCAATACGTTGGGGGTCTTTTGGCCATTTTCTCGTGAATATTTCAAATGTTATGATTCATTTTATCCTAAATATTGGTGATTTATTTTTGACAATAATATTTTAATATTTTTTATATAGTAATTTAATAGTTATCCATTTTAATATATTTTTGGTAGAATTTAATTTCAAATTCTAATTTTAATATTGACTACAATTTTTAAATTTAAATTTAGTCAAATCTTTTCACATCTCTAAATATGTATTTCTCTTTAGATGGAAGAATAAAATCTCTCTCCAAAAAGAATTTGTTACCTAGTTTTACTCTTCATCCCAACATATTTTTTACCCCATTTTCTTTCCTGCCAACGTTTTTTCCTTTATTTTATTTTATTTTATTCAACTCCCTTTCCCACGTAAGTTTCCCCAAAAATCAGCCCCAAATGATTTTATATCACTATTGATGAAAATAAAGAGATAATAATAGTTCAACATTTTTGGGTAATCTGTTTTATAAAATATATAAATTTAAGATAATTTGCAAATGGACATAATATCACTATTAATGAAAATAAAGACATAATTATAGTTCAATGTATCTATGTCTGATCTATTTTATAAAATATATAAATTCAGGGCTATCCACAATTTCTATCCTTTGGGTGAGAACCTTGTGCACACTAAAAAAATTCTCATTATGTAATAGTCTGTAAACCACACAAAAAATATAAATCGTACTGGACAAGTCATATGCAACAAACTCGACTCAGTAATCATTAAGTATAAATATATAATATACATAATTATTATATTGGTTTTATATATTTTAACTAGTGCCGATTATTAAATTTGGCCGAAGGGACATAAACGAAAGAATCTCAATAAATAGAATATTATTGTTAAGGGTTGTCTTATTTCTCTCTTTCTTTCAGCATCACTATTATTGTAGGACAAACTATTCTCCTACATAGATATGCCCCTTCACTTGGCATCAACGGGCAACTATGACCTTTACCTTTAGGTGTGCACAAGTAGGCACTTAAACTTGTATAAAAATGAATAAATGGACACATTTGTCATACATGACACCCTACATGAAAAGTATGTATCCTACGTGTGACACGTGTGTCTACTTGTTCAATTTTATACAAGTTTAAGTGTCTACTTGTGCACACTCAAAGTTGGAGGGCATAGTTATCCGTTGAAGCCAAGTTAAGGATAATGTTTATGTATTATGTCTTAAATATTTCTGAAAAGGTCTGTTTTTAATTTTTATAAACAACAATAGTACTTTCATTTTCTTTCTTTTCTATTTTTCCTCTTTTTTTTGTCTTGATATGTCTTGTAAACACTTTGTTGGTATCTCGTGTGTTGTCCTTATGGTTAAAGAAATTCCTTGAGAACTTACTAAATAAAATTAAAGAAGTCATGTTGTTGGCGTTAGATATTAGAGATTGAGATGTAATTGTTATTGGTTGCTTGAAGGTTGGTTTGTTTGTGACTAAAATTGATTAATTTAATTGGTCGTACTTTTGCTTTTACTTTTACACCCCTATAATTTAAAACTAATAAATCAAGACATTACTTACACTATCACAGGAGGGAGTGATCAACCGGCCAATTTTCATGGGTGTAGTGCTTCACCCTTAATCGGAGGTAGTACTTTCAAGTCCTAGGTATGAAGAAAATTCTATTGAAGTGCCACCAAATGAACATAAAGTGCTTGATTCGAATTTAATCGGGGCTCTAATTGGCGCATCCGAAAGGGAAGAAGTCAGTATACTAATAACACCTTCGGGAGACCCCCAACAATAAGGAAGTTAACTATTGATTAATCCAACAAATTTAAGAGTTACTCAAGATCATCTGGATAAAAGATTAAACTCTCATGTAATTCGATATTTTTAAATTCAAATTTTGTCTTCTTCTAGCTAGTTTAGATGTATAAAAAATCATTAGATGTAATTTTGTAATCTACTGGATATTTGTCTTTAATCTAATGAAGATAAAAAAAAATGGAAAGAAAAGATACCTTTAGTTATGCTTAGGATAGATATTAGGAAAAAAGGACGAATTTACCCCCGAACTTTGCTAAATGGTACTTCTATGCCCTCCGTTATACTTTAGGTCCATCTCAGTCCCTGCTGTCCAATTATTGGTACACACATGCCCCTTTCACTAACGGCCCCCTCATTCTGTACACGTGTCTTAATCCTAATCAACTACCCGTTTGATCATTATTTTTCAACCCATAAACTAACGACCGGACCCATAAACCCGACCTGCAATTAAAAGATCCACCCGACCCACAACCAAATAACCCTTCATCTTTTTTGTAAGGAAATATCATTGATTCCTTGCTTATCAAAAAAAAAACAAAAAAACTTCATCTGGAATAAACTCAATGCATCCTTCTTAAAGTTTTCAAACAATAACAATTAATCAACCTCTTTCAACAACACAAATAGATTGTAAGAATATTTTCAATCCTGTGCAAAATTAAAATAAAAAGCTTTCCAACAACAATCACAAAAATATGGTGCACTTGATTCAATTCACTTGGCTAGAGATGAAGCTCGTTGTTGGTTTGTTGGTTTTTTCTCCGTCGTTGGAATCTATTTGTTGTTGACTGTATTGTTTATTGATTTTATCAAACTTCAATTTTGCCGGAGCTTGGAGCTCGCCATTAATGGCGAAACTCAAGAAAAATGAAAACCCAATTTAAAGCTTGAAGCTTAATCCGTCAATGGTGGTAGTATTTTTAACTCGTTTCAACAACAACTAATCAATTTAAGTTCAAATTTTCTTATTTGATTGCAAATCCACTTTTCTTGAAGCTTTGTCCATCAATGGTGGTAGTATTTCCAACCCCTTTCAACAACAATAAATCAATTTAAATTCAAAAATTTTGTTTCTATTGAAGACTCACTTTTAAACCTGAAGTTTTGTCCATCAATGGTGGTAGTATTTCCAACCCCATTCAATTACAAATTAAAATGTGTCTCTTGTTTTTCAATGAAAGCACATGCTACTGTGTTTTTATTTTAATGAGATTTGAAAGAGCTTCAAATGAAAATGTAGTGAAGAACAATTTTGTCTTTTGTTTGATTTAAAAGGTTTTGGGTTATGTTTTAATGGAGGGGGGATCTTTGTTTTTTATTTTAATTTTAAATGTCATGGTGTTTTAATTTGGGTCATGGGTGGATCTTTTAATTTTAGGTAAATAAACAAATAAAATCGAGTAAATGGTTGAGATGAAGCCACGTGTCCGTCCGTTAGTTTTAAGGGTACTATACGCAACCTAAAAGAGTAATGGTAAGGTATATACAACCCTAAAGTATAACGATGGGTATTAACATACCATTTGTGATAGTTCGGGGTTATATTTGTCCTTTTTCCCTAGATATTATAACTACTAATTAACTACATTAATACATAATACCAATACAGTCATTTTCAGAATCAGGAAACACAAATAAGTCTTTAAGATAATTATGTTAGAAAATAATGAAGAGAATTATGTTTACTAATCTTACAAATAATGAGTAGGACTCGTTTTGTATAGCCTATTTAATTATTTAGGGTTTTATTTTCACACAAAGTTATTTCTTATCGGATGAATGAAGCGATACTTTCCTTATTGAAGACTTGGTTTTTGTTGACTATTGTGAAATTGAACTACGTGATTGTGATCAAGTTATTGATAATCAAGTATTCTCGTTGGTTTGAAATTATTGTAAGTTACTTTCCGTTATGCTTTACATAATGATAATTGTTTTTTGTCTTGAAAGTATGAGCGGTTAACACCATAACTAAGGTTGTGGGAACCATGACGAAAATCTAGTATTAAATTCGAAATAAGAGTAAAGGTGATTGTTAGTTGTGCATGTGATTCTTGCGTTCATTATAATGTCTTTCTAATGAGTGCACGCATTAGAACCTGCCCGTATTTTTCACTTGTTAGAGAGAAAAGTGGTAATTAGGAAAAAGTGAAATCAAATCCTATCTGTTTGTACTGAAAATTCAAGTTCGGGAGAAGTGAATTTCAATAAACAACAACTGCAAGGGTAATCTTGAAATCATTCTAAGACCTAGAGGTAAATAATGAAATTCATCTATTAGAGCTGAGAAGCATTAATTAGGTGTATCTATCTTCCTAGGAACATGTAATGCTAACAACTTACCGTTACTCGTACACGATTAAATACTAAGTGAAAGTCATGGGGAACACAATCCTAGTCTCATAATTCAATTACTACAAATTTGAAGTTAAAACGATTTTACTCTTGTGTAACACTCTGAAAACTAGTAGGCTAAACTAGAGTTTTACGTGAAGGTTTTAGAGCTTGGATAGAGGGTTAGAATCGTAAAATGACTCCCTGTAGCTTAGTAGACCATCTAGGGTTTTGTTTAAGGGCTGCAAGTCAAGGCCAAGAGGGCATGAGCCAAGGCAATGGGGTAAGGGCCAAGGCTGCCCCATGCTTGCCATGGCACTGCCCATGACCACGAGAGCCTTCACGGCTCATGGTGGCCACCACGGATCGTGGTGCCATTAGTGGTGGTGAGGCAGTGTGCCCGTCAAGGCTGCCTAAGTTGGCCTCCTCCCCACGAGCCACTTCACGGCTCGTGAAAGCCTTGACGGCTTGTGGGAGTGGCCGTGAAGATGCCTTCAACTTGTGAAGGCCAAGCCACTGCCCAAGGACCACGGGCAGGACCATGGCTCGTGGTCTTAACCACGGCTCGTGAGCCTTGTCGTGGTGCCTGGGAGTAAGCTGCCTAGTGAGGGGTATTTAGGGAAATTTCGATTTAGGTCCAATTAAAGTAAGGTCGTTTTGGGTAAGTTTAGGGTCACTATAAAAGTCGTTTTTAGGTCAAATTCACCCAAACTAAGTCATTTTTCACAAACACCCAAATCAAATAAAAAAGTTCATCTCCTACACAATATTTCTCTCTCTAGAACTCAAGGAAGAAGAAGAGTAGAATTGGAGCTAGGGCTTGAAGAAACAAGGCTTCTTCCTTCAATTTCTTTGGAGAATCATCATCAAGGTGTGGTAGCTCTTCATCTATGGGAAAATTTCACCCATAGATCCCCTCCAAAACTAGATTTCAAAGCTTGCAATTTCCCAAAAGTTAGGGTTTTACTCTAAGTCATGGATTCCTTTTCAAAAATGATTTCAATGATTTAATTGCTTTATATGATGATCAAATTTATGAATTACTACTGTTTTTATGATGAATTACCCAAGAATAAAGAATTCATGAATTCCCTTATTTTATCAAATTGGATCTCAAAGTGTGGGTGTGGATTGATGTTAGTAGAATGTTATAGATTTATGAATGTAATGAATTTATTACTTGAATTAGGTGATTATCCATGTCTAATGTAGTGATTCTACATGTGTTGATGAATCATGAACTATGGTCCTTGAAGGGCAATTTGTGATATATTGCATGTTTATAAAGGTTATGTATATGCTTTAGGATTTCCTTGAGACTAAAGTGATTATGGCTATGATGTAATGGTGGTGTTGTTGAAATGCTATTCTCACACACACTTATGAATGAAGTATGAATTGAGTTTCTATGATTATAATAATGTTGTGTTAATTGAAAGGTTATTCTCAATCATACCCTTATGAATGATGATGACATGTTGTGAAAGGTTTTCTCATATATTGATGAACCTTGAAGCGGTAGGCTAAGTGCACCCTTTCATGTGTAATCAAAACTATCTTAATTGATGTAATTCAAATTGGTAGGTTAATGACACTCTTTCATGAGTGATAATGAAGCAATCTAATGAGTTGTCTTGAATCGGTAGGTCAAGGACTCCCTTTCATGAGTAATGGGTGATCCATTCTAATGAGTTGTCTTGGATCGATAGGCCAAGGGCACCCTTTCATGATAAGTTAATGAGCTATTCTAGTAAAGTACCTTGATTCAGTAGGCCAAGGGCACCCTTTCATGAGTATTGGAGTCAAGTCAAGATTTAATAACTACTCTGTGAGAATGTAATGCTTAGTACCGAGTGGATAATGAATGAGATAGAAGCTTTCCCGTAGTAAGGTTGGGTTTCTACAAGAAATTTCTTGAGATGGAAACTCCCCTATAGTAAGGTTGGGTTTCTAGCGGCAATCTCCTTATCACATAACTATGTGTCTGCATAGGTCTTTAGCTAGTGGATCCACCTAAGCTAAGAGTTACTAGTCCTACCTTAGGCAAGTAGGACACCTCTTTTTGGTGTGGGGGCATGACACCGAATTCCATGTTTAGCTCACATGGTCTATGTCGGTTAAGGCTTATTTTCCACCATGATATGAACAAGAACATGAGTTATGAACTATGCTTCCTCAAGAGGCTCTACTTAGTGTGAGTGGGGGTATGGGACTTCATTCATACATTGCACAAGTAGGCTTTGAGAGTGGTCATGGTGAGTTTCTCTTATGATATGAAGGTTTATGAAGTGATGCATACTTAATGTGGATTGTGGCTAAGAGTTGCTTTCCTTAATGTAAGTCATTGTACATAAATGTTTCCTTGTATATGAGTAGTAAACCAATGAAGAGACCAAAGGATGGTAAGTATGACTATGGTGGCCTAAAAGTGGTACTTAGTGTAGATGGGATTATGAGATCTTTATCTATGCATTGCACAAATATGACTTAAGACTACGTAGGTAATTATGTTATTATGATGAGATGATCTTGGTATTTGACTATGTATGTGAACCATGTCTTATGATAGTTGATGTTTGCATTATGTCTATATTGGAGGCTATACTTATGATTATGCTGTTCTTTATTATATGATGAACTATACATGAGTTTTCTTATGAAGTATGTTTTCCAACTATTTCAAAGATGATGCTTCAAAATTTGCATATAGCATGGCTTCAACTAAAATGTCCCTTTTAGCATCTTTTCAAAGTTTTAATGCATCGCTATCATACTTAGTGCATTTTGGTACTAACCCATATTTTTATACATTTTTCCAAAGTGTAGGGATTGGCACTCAATTTGGTTCCCCATGTGGCTAGAGCTTGGAATTGATCATTCTCCTTGCTAGTTGGTGAGTCCTCAAGATTAGAGACGAGTATCTTCATTTAGTAGTTTCATTCTAGTTGTTTCATTTGAGAACTATGTTGTAAGGGTTGTGTCCCTATTTGAGATTTTGATTGTATTAGATGGCTAATGGAGATAAGTCTAGACTTCCGCTTGCTTTTATAAAAGACTTCGATTGTAAAGAAAAGTTTTAAATTCCACATCATTTCTATTTATCTTATGTTATGATATGCTAAGGACTTGTATGAGAACCATTCGGGGTTGAGTACACCGTGTCACATCTAGGGTGTACCCCTAGGTCATGACATCCTGTTAACCAAAACATTAAATTAAACATTAGTTACTTTAAATACAAACCAATCACATATTTACTTTCCGCAATAATTTTATTTTGGAAATAATAACAACAATCGAGTAAGGGCTTACTAAAGCTATTTTTGTAAGCAAATTCTCTGTGTGATCGACCTCAACTTAGTTGAGTTCTATAAATTGAAATCGACCATTTATACTTCTTAATTGAAGTGTAAGTTTGGACGTATCAAAAATAAACAAAAAATCAAAGAATTTAGGTAATTCCTAAAAAAATAGTCAGTAAATGCGGAAATGGGCGTTAAGAAAATAGTGTGAGTATACGTGGTGGTTCCCCAACTCATTATGGAGGTCCTCATAAAGTTTTTTGAGAAAAATATTTTGGGATCTCCAGGGTACCAGATCCATGGGTTAATGCACATGAAAAATTGAGGAATTTAGGTAATTCCTAAAAAGGTTTGTAAATGCGGAAATGGGCGTTAAAAATGGTGTTAGTAAATGTGGTAGTTCCCCAACTCATTATGAATGTCCTCATAAAACTTTTTTATAAAAAAAATTTGGGTGCTCCAAGGAGCCAGATCCATGGGCTAATACACACAAAAAATTGAAGAATTTGGGTAATTCTCAAAATGGTCTGTAAATGCGAAAATGGCGTAAAAACAGTATGAGTATACTTGGTGGTTCCCTAATTCATCATCGAAGTTCTCATAAAGTTTTTTTGGAAAAAAAAAATTGGGTGCTCCGGGGCACCAGAGCCATAGCTAATATACACAAAAAATCGAGGAATATAGGTAATTCCTAAAAAACGGTCTGTAAATACAGAAATGAGCGTTAAAAAATTATGTGAGTATACGTGGTTGTTCCCCAACTCATTACAGAGGTCCTTATAAAGTTTTTTGAGACAATAAATTTTGGGTGCTCTCGAGGCGCCAGATCCATGGGCTAATACGCATGAAAAATCAAGGAATTTAGTATTTCCTAAAAAAAATTTTGTAAATGCGGAAATAGGTGTTAAAATGGTGTGAGTATACGTGTTGGTTCCCCAACTCAATACGGAGGTCCTCATAAAGTTTTTTGATAAAAAAACTTGGGTGCTCTGGAGCGCCAAATCCATGGGCATTACATGAAAAACCCAGGTATTGGGTAATTCCTTCCAAAGGATCTGTAGATGCAAAAATGAGCGTTAAAAAAATGGTGTGAGTATACGTGGTGGTTCCAAACTCATTATGGATGTCCTCACATAATTTTTTGAGAAAAAAAGTTTTGGGTGCTCCGGGGCGCTAGATCCATGGGTAATACACAGGAAAAATCATTGAATTTGGGTAATTCCTAAAAAAGGGTCTATAAATGCAGAAATGAGTTTTACAAAATGGTGTGAGTGTACATGGTGGTTCCCCGACTCATTACGGAGGTCCTCATAAAGTTTCTTGAGAAAAAAAACTTTTGGGTGCTCCGAGGCGCCAAATACATGGACTAATACACACGAAAATCGAGATATTGGGGTAATTCTAAAAAAAGGGTCTGTAAATGCAAAAATGGGCTTTAAAAAATGGTGTGAGTATATGTGGGTGCTCCGAGGTGCCAAATACATGGACTAATACACACAAAAATTGAGATATTAGGGTAATTCTAAAAAAGGGTCTGTAAATGAAGAAGTGGGTGTTCAAAAATGGTGTGAGTCTATGGAGGTCCTCATTTTATATTTTTTGAGAAAAAAATTTTTTGGTGCTTTGGGGAGCCCGAACCATGGTCAGCGGATATGAAAATTGAGGAATTTGGGTACTTCCTAAAAATAGGTTTGTAAATGCGAAAATGGGTGTTAATACAATGGTGTGAGTATACGTGGTGATTCCCCAACTCATTACGGAAGTCTTCATAAAAAATTTTGAGAAAAGAAATTTTGGTGCTCCGGGGCGCCAAACTCATGGGCTAATACACACAAAAAATAAGAAATATGGGTAATTCCTAAAAAATGATTTGTTAATGCGGAAATGAGCGTTAAAAAATGGTGTGAGTATATGTGTGGTTCCCCAACTCATTACGGAGGTCCACATAATATTTTTTGAGAAAAAAATATTTGGGTACTCTAAGGCGCCAGATCCATGGGCATAATCGAAGAATTTGGGTAATTTCTAAAAAATGGTCTTTAAATGCGGAAATGGGCGTTAAAAAATAGTGTCAGTATACGTGGTGGTTCCCCAACTCATTACGGAGGTCCTCTTAAAGTTTTTTGAGAAAAATATTTTGGCTGCTCCGGGAAGCCAGATCCATGGGCATACACACGAAAAATCAAGTAATTTGGGTAATTCCTAAAAAAGGGTCTGTAAATGTGGAAATGGGTGTTAAAAAATGGTGTGCGTATACGTGGTGGTTCCCCAACTCATTACGAAGGCCCTCATAAAGTATTTTTGAGAAATAAATTTTGGATGCTCCGAGGCGCCAGATCCATGGGCTAATATATACGAAAAATGAGAAATTTGGGTAATTCCTAAAACAAGATTTGTTAATGCGGAAATAGGTGTTAAAAATTGTGTGTATATATGTGGTGGTTCCCCAACTCATTACGGAGGTCCGTATAAAATTTTTTGAGAAAATAATTTTGGTGCTCCAGGGCGCTAGATCCACGGGCATAATCAAGGAATTTAGATAATTCCTATAACAGAAAAGGGCCCAAAATACCCTCGAAGTATTGGAAATAATCCAAAACTACCATCCATCCACCTATTGGCTCCATAATACCCTTGTCATCCACCTTTGGGTCCAAAATTGATCACTTATTTAATGTTTTTAAATTTAAACTATTAAAATATATTTTTAAATAAGTGATGCTCAACTATTGGTTATTATTTAATTAATTTATATAATTAATAAACTACTCATTACTAATTAAACCACCCAAAAGCCAACCAAATTAATAACCCCCCCTCCCCCCAAATCCACCTATAAACAAAACCATGTACCCTGTATTTCGGTAAAATCCCTTTATGATATGGCCATAGATCATCAAAATCAGAAACACAATGTGCTTGTTTCTGCTGTTAGCCTTTTATTAGTATTTCTCTTTGTAATGTTAATATTGTAGAAGCTGCAGACTCTTATACATCATTTGTGAGCCTCTATTAGTTTCGGCTTATTTCCTGACATAAATTGTTTGATTTGTAAACACATGTTCTACAAGCAGGCGGAGAAAACCAATCATGTTGTACAATTTCATAGACTGTTTTCTGAAGATGAAATGGGGCAATTCAACAATGGACAAACTTGTGCTTATGTTGCATATGAAGTATCGGAGAATTATTTGTTTATATCATCTATGATATTCTGTAAGCTTAAATTCTTTTGAAATGGGGCAATTCAACAATGGACAAACTTGTGCTTATGTTGCATATGAAGTATCGGAGAATTGTTTGTTTATATCATCTATGATATTCTGTAAGCTTGAATTCTTTTTGTTCTCTATTGTAATATGATCTCAGATGAAGAGAAAGAGTCCAGTCTCAGATTGATAATGTTGTTTGAAAGTTGTTTGAACGTTGGAAAAGAAGGGTTTAAGGTTTTGTTTAATAGGTGGATATGCACGGGTTTATGAATTGGGTCGGATTTAGGGTGGGTTTAGTTAGTAATGGGTGGGTAATGGATGGTTTTATAAATTATATTAATTAATTAAATTATGACCAATAGTTGAACGTCAGGTATTTAAAAAATATATTTAAATAGTTTAAATTTAAAACCAATCGTTTAAGATAAAAAAAAAAAAAACTCAAAAATTAACTCATATTGTGAAGGGTTAAAATTAGATGTCAACAGCAGACCCCGACCCCCTCCACCCCGAGGCCTCTTGCCTTGAGGCAGGCCTCTGCCCCCCTTTACCCCGAGGCCGCTTGCCTCGAGGCAGCCCCACCTCGAGGAAAAATACTGAAACTTATTACTCCCTCTGTCCCATTTTATGTGGTAACATTTTCTTTTTGGTCAGTCTCAAAAAGAATGTCACATTTCCTTATATGGTAAGTTTATAAAGGTACAATTCCTCTTTTATCCTTGTTGGTCCCACTTAATCTTAAAATAATACTCCAATACATTTATGAGGAGAGAGAAAAAAGAGTCTACTTTTTAAAGGGCAATTTGGTAAACATTTCAAAGTCTTCATTTATTTCTTAAACTCCGTGCCCGGTCCAATGTTGCCACATAAAATGGGACGGAGGGAGTAATATAAACCTACTTTATGTAGTAAAACCAAATAATTACAAAAGCCAAAGGCCAGCAACTAAATAGGAAAGAATCAATAACTACAACATAATAAATGTAATAACTAAATCTCTTTCAAGGTGCACAACGTTTATAACAATAGTAATGAGGTATCCCAGGAACACCATGTAGTTGCTAGTGGGTATGATACTTGGTTTGAGACCAATGAACACATCCAGGAGCAATATTAATTATAAAAATTGAAGAATTTGCGCGATTTCTAAAAAAAGGCATGTAAATGTGGAGATGGGTGTTAAAAATGGTGTGATTATACATGATGGTTCCCCAACTCATTACGGAGGTCTTCATTAAGTTTTTTGGGAAATTTTTTTTGAGTGCTCCAGGGCACCACACGAATAATTAAGGAATTTGTGCGATTCCTAAAAAAGGCATGTAAATGCGGAAATGGGCGTTAAAAAATGATGTGAGTATACATGATGGTTCTCCAACTCATTACGGAAGTTCTCATAAATTTTTTGAGAAAAAAATTTGTGTGCTCCGGGGCGCTAGATCCATGCGTTATAACACATGAAAAATAAAAAAAATTGCGCGATTCCTAAAAAGGGCCTTGTAAATGCGGAAATTGACGTTAAAAATGGTGTGAGTAAACATCATGGTTCCCCAACTCATTACGAATGTCTTCATAAAGTTTTTTGAGAAAAAAATATTTGGGGGCTCCGGAGCGCCAAATCCATAGGCTTATACAGACGAAAATTTAAGGACAAGGTTCTGTAAAATATGATCCATTTTTTAGCTTTGGTTAATGCTCACAACACTTTTCTCTATCTCTCTCTAAATACTAAAAAGGCAGAGTTTGCTTCTCATCAAGGGAAGAAGTGAAAGAGTTGTGAAATGTTTGTATGAAATTTTAAAAAGTATTTTTACGTATTAGTATCAAATTATACATTTTTCACATAGGTTGTTTAGTGTGATGGATAAGGGGAGTTAATCTCAGGATAAATTTTAAGTAGTCTTTAATCTCTTGTTTGGTTGCAATACTTGAATAACTTATCACAAGATTAATAATTAGTACTGGGATAAGTTACCCCTCCCCTTGGGTGGTATAGTAATTTCGAGATAACTTATCCCGAATAAAATAACAAATATAAACCTTTAAACTCTATTTATACCTCACTTTTCACATTTATGTTATTATGTATAACTATTTTTGAAAGTTTTCAACCTCCTAATCTTAAATAATTCTTTTACAAAAAATACAAAAAACTTATTACTAAAAAAAATTATGTAATACAAAATTATAATACAAATCTTATTATAAATTTGTTTTTTTCACCGAAACAAAAATATTAGCACATGTCCTCCCAATCCCCCCCTCCCCCCCCCCCCAACCACACACACTCCTTACATTATTTTTAATACCATGTATAATAATATTCACTACTCCTTATTTTTATGATAATTCTTCATAATTTTCTATTAAAAAATTACACTATATAAATATAGTTTTTATTTATGAATTTATTTGACTAATTCTTATGTTTATTTAGATTTTGATTTTTCATAAATCCTCTTTTACTTTAACAATCTTAAGATGAAAATTCTATTTTTAAGCTAAACAAGAAAAAAAATTAATTTAAAATACATACGGTACCATCGTGGGAATGCACACACAAAAAATATTTAAGTTAAATAATATGAAAGTTTTATTTTTAAAAATTAATAATTAAAGCTTGCATGAAAATATAAAAAATCAAATAAAGTGAAGGGTAATTTTGTAAACAAACAACTTGTCCTTAACTGGATCACCACCTACACCAAGAAATTGTTGATAAAACTAATTTATGCAATGCATGTTATTTTGAATACAAACAAACCAAGCACTCAATAAAATAACATAATTTACATAAATCACATAGTGTAAAGAGCTAATTACATTATTTCCCTACTCTTTTTCAAATTACAAAAATCCCTTAAAATTTATGAATTTCTGATACATCACTAAACTTCCGGATACATCACTAGACTACCAGATACAAATGTGAGGGATGTATCCGAAAGGAGAGGGATGTACCAGAGAGTGGATAAGACATCCAAATACATCACAAGACTTTCAGATACATCTACAGACATCTGAATACATAGGTGAGGGATATATCCGAGAGGGGAAGGATGTATCCGAGAGGGGGATAGAGATGTATCAGCGAGAGGAAAGTGATGTATTCCGAGAGGAGATTTTTGAAAACTTTTTAAATGGTCGGAAGTTTTAGAGATTATGGTAAAATAATATGTATATTTAGGTAAATTTTTCTAAAAAATAATTCCAGCATAACTTATCACATCATAACAAATTCCATCATAACTTGTTTTAAAACCAAACGACCCTTACTTTTTATCACTCTACTCTGGTTGGTGAATTACTGGGATTTGATACAATTCTTTAAAAAAAAAAAATTAAGAACACAATTTAAATGCTACTTTTTAATTATTATCCTTTATTTTGACTATTCTCAAATTATAAAAAGTCTCACTAGTATTTTTGAACGTTTGAATAATTTACTTATTTTGAAATTTAATTTATTTCTAAACTTTTATTTCATTATATATATGTTGGGTTATGAAGGTGATTAGGGCGTCATGCGGAAGCTTACAATTGCAAGTCATATGATAATAAATTAGATGAAAAATAAAATTATACTAAAAGACATAATATTATTATATGATAGGATCAATTGACCTACATAATTAAAAACTAATAAAAAACATAAAAACTGCAGAGAGAAAATCTCCCCATAAACAAAGGTCTCTAAACAACTACATTGTTGATTCTATTGTATTAGCTATGAGAATGTGGATCTTCAATTTATAGTTCTCCAAACTTTTCCTCTAAGGAAATAATAAACCAATTATGGAAGAAAAGTATATTTTCCTTTCATAAAAAGTAAAAACATTTATGGTAATGTTTTGTCTTTTCTTTTAGTAAAATATAAACTTCAAATAAGGTAAGAAAATCAGGGAAAAACCCTAACAAATCTCTCATTTTGGCTGGATTTTCTTGACAAAACTTTATCCGCCTTCTTCACTGCTTGATAATCTTATTCTTCACAAAGTCTTCATCACTGTTGTTTGTCATGGTTAAAAATAAAGTTTAAAATATATAGGTTAAAAATGATTTTAAAATATTTTATTTTTATTTTCAAAGATGCAACAGCTGAAATGTTGAAAATATGGTTTAAATCTCTTTTCCATATGTAGTTGGACAAAAATCTTCTTTATCAACAAATTGATTGCAAATTGATTTGAAACTACCTTGAACCTGTATTCAACCTCAATGAACCCGGTTCATTGAACCATTAGCTCTAATACCACTTGTTGGGTTATGAAGGTGATTAGGGCGTCATGCGAAAACTTACAATTGCAAGTCATATGATAATAAATTAGATGAAAAATAAAATTATACTAAAAGACATAATATTATTATATGATAGGATCAATTGACCTACATAATTAAAAACTAATAAAAAACATAAAAACTGTAGAGGGAAAAATCTCCCCATAAACAAAGTCTCTAAACAACTACATTGTAAATTCTATTGTATTAGCTATGAGAATATGAATTTTTAATCTATAGTTCTCCAAACTTTGCCTCTAAGGAAAGAATAAACCAAATATGGAAGAAAATATATTTTGCTTTCATGAAAAGTAAAAACATTTATGGTAATGTTTTAATTTGTCTTTTCTTTTAGCAAAAAAATATATTTCAAATAAGGTAAGAAAATCAGGGCAAAACCCTAACAAATTACTCATAATTTTTCATTTTTAGATTTATCTATCACATTTTATTTAAATTTTAACTTCGCATTACTACAAAATAGAAATTGAGATATTGATGGGTTGACTATTTATTAAATTATAATTTCATATTACTGCAAAATATAAATTGATAAATTTTGTATAACTTGAAAATATGAGTTTCCTACCTAAATTATCATCTAATAATTAGCAAAACACACTTAGACGCTGACTAAATTAAATATTTATATAGGAATGCTTCTAGGCGTGTTTGTCAATAAAATCTCTGTTTATATAACAACTATATTATTTGCTGACACATTGTTTTTTTCTTACTATATTTTAAATTGACTTTTTTAAAATCCTAAACTCCTTCTTTCAATTTAGAGATATCGATGTTACGGCTGCAAGACCATGACTAAGAAGGCGGAGAAGAACATGATGAATGTCACGGTTGAAATAAATTAATTTTTACGGTGATTGTTTTTACCTTTAACCTTAAATTTTAATATAGTATTAATTTATTTAAATTTACCATGGTAAAATATTTTTTAACATCACATAAATTTTAAATAAAAAGTCACACATCACTAGAAACTAATCGAGTTGTGTTTTACTAACTATTGAATAATATTTCAAATATAAAAACTCACATTTTCAATTGTTTAGATATGAAACTTAAAAATTAAAATAATTATCCTTAGCTCTAAATTATACAATAATATTATTAATGTAGAGGATAAAAGAAACAAAGAATGAAGAAAATTATGGAGATCACTATTAACGTGGGGAGATGAAAGAAAGAAAAAATAAAAATAAAAAAATAAGTAGGGTGATAACTAAACAAATTTACACCTACCCAAAACCACCTGGTGTGGACTGATATTAAAAAAAAAAAAAAACGATAACTATGGATAGATAGAATAATACTCCACAATCAGGTTCAATGTATAAAGAAATAATAATTTAATTGAAATATTTTTTTCCTTAGGAAAGAATGATTAATCAATTTTTAAGGAACATTTTAGTAATTCAATTTTTTGTTTGGGAACTTTCATTTTTAGTATAGTGTGATGATTATTAATTTTGCTTCTTTTCAAAAATATTTATTGTTTCATCAAAAGTTTATGGTAACTGTCAACTGTATTTATAGCATGTATACATTACATATTTCATTTTTTTTTTTATATCATTGCATTACACTTTCTCCCGATGAGGTGTATTCGAATCGATGGTTCATTGTGGTTATACACCATTAATATAACCTGAATTTTCGATGTTTTTTTTTCAACTCCATATACACTTCCACACCAATATCATTATATACTATATTTAATTATTTATAGACAACTCCATTCGGCGATATAGTTGATTTGTATTGTTTTACGAGGCTACTTCAAAACTGAAGCACCAAGGTCTACGTACGAAACATGTTTTTGATCACGATACCCCATCTAATTGTAATGATATAATAATGTCACATTCTATTGCTCAAATGTAGAAATAAAAATTGTACTTCACAATTTTGTTGTTTTCGAAATGATGAGATAGTGTGATTTAAGTATTCTAAATTATGAAAGAGATATTTTAATGGTGGACAAAGGTTGTATACGTGCTCCAAATTACTGTATCAATGGAAGACAAAATCTTTATCTGCTTCAAAATTCTGTATCAACGGTAGACAAAAGCTTTATATGCTAAAACAGAACTCAATGAAGAATTTTCTTTCTCTAAATTCCACAAAATTTCCAATGGAGATTTCAACAAACGTATCGAATTCAATTTTAATTGATGATTCAACATGACAATTTTATTACCTACGATTTCGATAGATAATTCGTGCTTTTACAAGTGTGTTATAAATTTTCACTACTGAGAAACATGTTTCATTTTTATACAAAATCTTCTTAAAAGCGCGATTCACACTAAATCATAGCAAATTCAATTATGAAAAAGATCTTATATCATTGCCAACAGTGGCGGATCTATGAAGGGCATTGGGGGTGCCACGCCACCCCCGAACTTCGACAGAAACTCTCTATATATATAATATTTATATAAATATAAGGCGTGCCACCCACAGAACAAAATTGGCTTGTGGTGCCACGGTAGGAGGGAAACTTTAGAAGGTTGAGGTTACGGGTTCGAATCCCATTTGGCACCCATGGACTCTAAATCCTGGATCCGCCACTGATTGCCAATTAATTTATTATATATACACAAATACACGTATTCTAGCGCACGAATATAATACATCCACAAAAACTCAAAATAAAATACTATTTACATTTTGTAAATATCAAATTATTGAAATATTAATCCATAGCAATTAATTAGTCTAAAACCACGTCACGGTCACAGGGAGGTGCTAATTTTTCTTTATCATAGGCAAAACTAGTAGTAGTGGTAAAGAAGGGCCGAAGTTGGCGTTGGGCTTTAGCATACCAGCCTAGCAATATTTTTTGTTTTCACCCTAAAAATGGCTTTCCCGCCCAAGCCACCTTTTACTATTTTGTTGCTATTTTTTCCGTAAATCTCTCAGAGATTGTTTATCATCATCATCATTCTTATGCACATAATTGTGACTCACCAAAGTTTTCAGGAGATCAAAGAGAAAGAGAAATGCAGAAAAAGCATAATTACTTCTGTTGTTACTTGAGAACTAGGGTTACACTAGTTCAAAATGGATTCCCCTGAACCTTCATCAAAAATCACCGCTACCATCAATAATACTTTGTCTTCAGACCCTGTACCTGCCCAAGTAAAATTCACATATGCATTTTACATTTTCTGTCAAATTTGATTTGATTTAATGGGTGGTTATTGGATCTTTTGTTTTGTTTTCTGATTGCTTGGTGTAGTAGGTCTTCGTGAAGGTGGAATTGGATTGAGTTTTTTTGGTTTTCTTTCGAAATTTTGTTGGGATTTTTTTGTTATTAGAATAGTTTGGATTTTAGGATTTTGTTTTGGGTTGAGATTAAGTGCAAGTTAATTTCAAGTGGGTTGAGGTATTCTAATTAAATTTGTTGAATTAATTCTTAGGTAACTCATTTAGTTTCTGATAATTTGATTTAATGAGATTTTGTGAGTTAGAAGTAGGATGTTAAGTGTTTTCAATTGACCAGTGTTTGGGATTGAAGTAGGATGAATATTTGAGTTCTAGGTCTTGTAGGAGGAATCAAAGATTGTATATGCTAGAGTTTATGTTCTGGCTATTGGATTTGATTGATTCTTAAGTTTGGATCAAAGACCATTCTCCGATTTTTCGGATTATCTTGTTCAATAGGATTCTAAATATTTTGTATTGTTATTATAGTAAGTACTTTTTAAGTAGTTTCTAAATATGTAAAGTTTTGTTTGAAAAAAAGATTAAAGATTCGCCAAACGGTAGTTAGTTTGACCTTCGTACTCCGAATCAAGCCAAACAAATTGAAACAGAGAGCAATGTATTATTAGATACTTTTCATATCCTTGTCGTAACCACTCAAATTTTGCTTTGAGTTAATTTGCAATTTCTTGAAGCTCTCTGCATTGAACCCTGAATTATTGTCAACTTAACCAGTTTCTAGATTAAGGAATGAGTTGTTTCCTCATTCAATGTATTTCTCTTACTTTTTTATTTTGGTCTCAGGATTCACCTGTCTTCAATTATATTAGCAACCTCTCTCCCATACAGCCTGTCAAGGGCGCTCCAATTGTGCAAGATTTCTCAGGGCTGAATTCTCCTCCTCTTCTGCTTACCTCACCCCGAATTAATACACACAGTCGATCGAGCCTTTTGAAAAGGTGTTATAAAATTATCTTTAAGAGTCTTTGTATATATAATGTTGATAAAATACTATTCATTCCCATCAGGCAAAAACTAACTATTTCAGAACCTTAAACATATCTCAGGAGCCAGTTTCCTAAATTATCCACTGAAGTGTTTTCTGGGAAGAATGAGGATTATAACAATGCTATCACAGATTCAGATGGCACTGGAGTAGTTTTTTCTCCATTGAGAAGTGGACTAAGCCCTTTTGTTCAGAAAGTATCTGATAATAACATATCTGTACATGAGCAAAGTGGGACTCCCATAAGATGTGTGGAATTCTTAGTTGATGTTTCAAACTCAGAGTCTGGCAATCCTTCAAATTCAAATAATACGAGCCCAGAAGTAGCTGATAGTATTCCTCAATCTCCTAATAGTGCAGAAGATTCAAAGGTATCTGTCGTTAACATTGCAAGTAAAGATGAAAGAAAAGACGAGATTCCAGAAGATGCAGCCCGTGTTGTTGTAGAGCAAGCTGAAGAGGACAATAAGGGAAAGTTTCCATCCAATCAGAAATATACTGGGGTTTACAGTACCTCCGATCCTGATCTGCCATCTCATGGTTTCTGCACAAAGATTGTTCCCAGCTTGGCTGCTCATAGTTCGTTGCATTATCATTATGGTGACCAACAAATGGCTCAGGTAAATACCATTCCTTTCTATTTGATTTTGGTAGGAACTCATGTTCTATGAACTATCAATGTCTTTTGAATTTTGCAGCTTTCAACAGCTGGCCACACTATGTTGGACGAGGCTTCTAATATACCGATCAAATCTCTGGAGACTGCACATGATTGCAGAGATGATAGTGATAAGATTAGAATGTCAATTGCACCAGATGAAGGCATTGCGCTGCATGATTCTCAAACCAAGGTATGAGATATTCATATCTTGATGCTATAGCCCAAAACTGAACCAACATTGGTACTTATGAAAATTTAGTGAGATATAGGAAAATGAGTGATATACTTCCTCTTGCAACTCGCAATGTTCTTATGTCCTGTCAACATGCTTGCTTAACGTTTTAATGGTCATTGGCTCATACCAAAATCCTCAGTGCATAACTTGTCTTTTTAATTTATGTTCAGTTTATTTTAGCTTTGCAATTCAGTATATTTTACTACAACTCACTTCAACATCAATAAGCTATTATCATTGTTTCAGAAGATGAAATAAGACATTCCTTAATACTAATGAATTGAAGTTAAAATCATGAAGAAGTTCATTTATGTTTTTGATAATAGAGAAATCCCTCACGAGTTAGCTTGCCCAACTTCAGTTGGTCCACACGTTAAACTTGAGAGGGTATGGCCCCACCGTTTTCCTTGCTCCCATGTAAATACCAAGCTTCAGTTAGCGGCAAGATTTGAACTGGTGACTTGCACCCTACCCTCTGAACCAAATCCCTAGTGGCTTGTTGTCTCTACTTGAATGCACTTCCATTTAAATGATGTAAAGCTTCATCTCATAACACCTTGCCCTCTAACTTGAAACTGATCTTGGATGGAGGAAACAACTACTCCCTCCGTCCCATTTTATGTGGCA
>NW_006239408.1:6729-21359 GCF_000226075.1 Solanum tuberosum | reverse complement strand
TCCCTCTGTCCCATTTTATGTGGCAACATTTCCTTTTTGGTCAGTCCCAAAAAGAATGTCATATTTCCTTATATGGTAAGTATTTAAAGGTACAATTTCTCTTTTACCCTTGTTGGTCCCACTTAATCTTAAAATAATACTCCAATACATTTATGAGGAGAGAGAAGTGAGTCTACTTTTTAAAGGGCAATTTGGTAAACATTTCAAAGTCTTCATTTATTTCTTAAACTCCGTACCTGGTCAAATGTTGCCACATAAAATGGGACGGAGGGAGTACTTTTTTCCCACACAAAATCACTGTTGCTTTTGGAAAAAGTAGAATGAGGAACTTAACAATCTTGATTACACTATTGCATTTTATTACGACAAATGAACACCATATATTTCTGGCCTTAATGGTTACAAAATATGTAGGCTGGTCAACATCAAAGTGGAATAAGTAGGCGCTGTCTCCAATTTGAAGATGCTCAACAGAAGATGGCACCAGCTAGCTCAAGTTCACAGAATGCTTCAGGTATTGTGAGCTGTTCAATACAACCAGTCAGTCCTGCTGTCATAGAGGTTGTAGAGCCAGTTTCATCAAATAGATCATCAAAATTGACCCAACTGGTATCTTCCTCTGTTAATTCTGAAAGCCTAAATGTGAAAGTCTCCAAACCATCTGGTATTGGCTTGCACTTAAATAGTATAGTTAATGGTATGGAAGCTGGTTCTGGTGTAACTGTAAGTGTGAAATCAATTCAGAGGGGAAACTTGAGCATTCGGGGGAAGAAGTTGACGTCCATGATGAGCTGTCACCCTTCTAAGAACTTGAAGAATTGCTTGATATCTTCGAATGTGGTTGGGAGCAACTTGACAATTGGTGACAATGACGGTAAACATGAAAGTTATGGGTCAGATGCAGAAATTGTTGCAGCATCTTTGTCTCTTAATAATGCCAAACCTTTAAATGACACTGTGCTCTTGAAGCCAACAGAGCATACTCCAAGTAACAAAAGGAAGTTTAACTCTGAACACATCAACAGCAATATGGATTACAATCAGTCAAGCCCCCAAAAGAAAAGGCAAGTGTGTTTGTTATCTCTAGGAACTGGATAGCTTAAATTGTCTGCATACGTCTTACAGAATTGCATGTTTGTGTAATTCAGGAAGAAAACCTTAGATGGAAATGATGGTGATGGGTGCAAACGCTGCAATTGTAAGAAGACTAAGTGCTTGAAACTGTAAGTTTGAAATATTTGTGTCACTGATCTTCAACATGTTACATATCTACTGATTTTGTTGTTTATATTCAGTTATTGTGATTGCTTTGCTGCTGGAGTATATTGTGTGGACTCTTGCACTTGCCAAGGCTGCTTCAACAGACCAGAATATGAAGACACTGTTCTTGATGTGCGGCAGCAAATCCAGTCTCGGAATCCCCTGGCATTTGCTCCAAAAATTGTGCAGCATTCCACTAGTTCCCCTGCAAATATTCTTGGGGTATTCCACTCTTCTGAGAGTTTCTTTTATTTAGGAAGCTCAGTCTCCTGATAATTGACATAGCCACTTGCAATGTTACAGGAGGGTGGAGCAAGTTTTACGCCTTCCTCTGCAAGGCACAAAAGAGGGTGCAACTGCAAGAAGTCAATGTGTTTGAAAAAGTACTGTGAGTGCTATCAGGTACATTTCTCTCAGATACCATGCATTGTAAATACTCTCTGATTTTTCTCAATTATCTGAGTAGGTCATTTTTCTTCTGTCTTAATAGGCTAATGTTGGATGTTCCAGCGGATGCCGCTGCGAAGGATGTAAAAATGTCTTTGGTCCGAAGGAAGGTATTAGTTATTTCCTGTCAACTTTGGAGCTACAATGTCTTTTTTGCTAGAAAAGAACTGCCTAGGATCTTAAGCAGAATGTTATTTTGTCTATGCTTTTGACTTCCGCTATTGTACTTTTGTTGATGGTTCTTTGTATGTATTGCGGTGTAGGGTTTCCCATTAAGTACATGAAATGACTTTGTATGTATTCGAGTATTCCCACTTCACCTCTACAAGGAGAGATAGTAGCTTTTCAATCTGCTCAAAGTCTCAAACTAAACAAGAGAATGCTTATTACTCTATGTTAAGTTGTGTGACTATCTCATCTGAACGTTTAAGTTGTTAGAGAGAACACAACTTTATTTTCTTAATTCAGCGCACCATCTCATGTGCTGGCCTGAATCATTTTCATGGGTCAAGCTTGTGGAAGTTCTCTTTGATAATAGGTGGTGGTGAGACCGTGAGATTCGAACAAGGACCTCTCTACTTTGATACTATGTTGAAGCTGTGACCATCTCATCTAAAAGCTTAAGCTTAAGTAATTATTTTCTGGATTATGTCTTCAACTCTATATTTCTCTTTCTATTGTTTCTGGCTATGTATGTACATACTGAACCATAATCCTGTTTTAGAGCTGTCCTTGTAGAAAAAACATGCTTGCTTTCATACAATCTAATTAATTATAGCCATTCATGTACTATTTTGCTTTATATTCCTTTATTCTCAAGGTTGAGGGGACTACCTTGCTGTGCTACTATAGAATTCTTTGGGAATTTTCTTTTCTTTATTACCCAAAAATGAGTAGTTAAGCATTCAAAAGTGTCGGGCTAACATTTTCCTTGTTCAGTTAGACAAGAGATACCAATTTTTTTACTTCTGGAACATAATGTTTGTACTGCAACAGCCTCCATGGTGACAATGTTTCATATCACTGTGATATGATCAAGTGCTAGATCTTGAGCTGCCTTATATTTTCTTTTCTTGACCATTCTGCTGTGCATTTATTTTTCTGTTCTCTAATGTTTTTGTTTCTCTTTTCTTTTTTTTTTCCTTTCATGTTTAGAATGTGGTATAGATTTGGTGAATAAACACTGCATCACTGAAAGATTGGAGAGGTCAGTTGAGGAAGAGGTAGAGATGGTGACAGCTACAAGTGGGTTATTGCAAAGTGGTCCAATAAATCAATGCAACTCAACTCCCTTGACACCTTCATTCCGGTGCTCAAAGTAAGATCCTTGTGACTTCTGTTGTTCCATCAACTCCTATCATGAGTACTTCATATGGTTTTCTCATTTCTACTCCCAAAAAAATTATTTTCTTATTTTCCCTCTTACTGTTGATACCTCTGTGCAACTCTAGCAGTGTGGATGCATCAAAATCTTGGTTCACTTCTGGAAGATACCTTTCTTCACCTGACTCTGGCCAAGCTAATACAGCAGCATATGGACTCTCCCCAGGATCTCCTAGAAGTTCTAATAACCATGACATACATCAGGAAACTACTGGTGATATGCTGGATCTTGTTACCTTCGATCATGAGTTAAATTATGGCAATGCAAAGTTAGCAAATGAAATTTCACCAGGGTTTCATGTGACTGGCAACATGGATGACATTTTGGCGCTGCCAAAGTCACAGGATTGGGCAAGTAATTCAGGTGGTCAACTGATTCCTCAAACTGTCCATTTCCAGTCCACGGATCCACTAAGCTGGCATAACTCACCGATGACCCAGTTTGACAGGAGTGGAATGAACACTCTGGAATTACTAGACTCTGATAAGAAGCCATATGTGATGGAAGATGACACACCTGAAATACTAAAGGCCTCTTCTATACTACAAATTGGTGTTAAAGTAAACTCCCCGAATAAGAAGCGTGTTTCTCCACCTTATCGTCATTTGAATGAGATTGGTTCTAGTTCATCTGGAGGAGGCTTAAAAACCGGCCGGAAATTCATATTGCGAGCTGTTCCTTCTTTCCCACCACTTTCCCCATGTATTCAATCCAAAGATGTTGCTGTTCATAGTACCAATAATTCTGAAAAGGATAGCAGCAGCAAATAACACGCCAAGAGGTGAGAAATGTTACTTTTCTTTATCACTTCTAGCACAATACATAACCTTGAGGCTAATGAGCTGGGTTAGTTATTTCTAATTCTTACTTGAAGGCTTCACAGAGAACTAGGTTTGTGTGATAAAAGGAACGAAAGACGGTTTTTAAGATATGAACATCCTTGCATGAACAATGTGATCTTAGTGGAAAAGCATGCTGCAGCTGGGTTTCACTGTCCACACAGTGAAGAATGGGAGGGGGGAAATCCTTTGCCTTCATATGAGAACTCTTTAAATCTCCTTGGAAATCCTATATATTTTAGTTAAAACTGAACATAACTTTAGTTTTTTCGCTGCTGTTTTATCATGTAGAAGAATTCTTCTTGCATTACTTTGTACTACATTTCAGATTCTTTAAATTGGCTTATATGCAGCCAAGTACAATAATTGCTATTACTTGGCTCATGCTGTAGTTGATGATGATGGCAGAAGTAGCATTGTATACTTCATATGAAAAAAAGAATGTTTACAAAGCCAAGTCCTAGTTCCCAAAAGCCTCCATTGGTTGCTATTAACTTGATTAAAATGCTCTTCCCCTAGTTTATTTGACTAACTTTTTATTGTGATCTTTTAAGTTGTTTTACGACCATCCATGCCTTGTGTATTACTTTTCATTTTAAAAAATAAATTTAACAATTCAAATTTTGGTTAGCTAAGTATAACTTGAGGTTTCGATACAATGATTCTCTTGTGTACGGGTTGTTTGATCATTGATTAGAGTTATGCAGGTAGAAGTAATGCAAGAATTAGTTATGCGGAATTTAGTTATTCATCTACTAATAATACATAAATTATTCATAATTTTTACATATGTTAACTTGTGAAATTGTAAAATGATAACTAAATATTGTAATTTTTTTTTAAAAGAGCCTGAAGCACCCATCCAATAACTAAATATCGTATTCGGTGTGCATACAACGGTTATTATTCAAGTAGTAAAAGAATATTCTTACTACAATATAGTTGAAGCTCGTTATGATTAGTTGAATTTAAGTAGCTTTTGAGCATCAAGTGTTACGAAAAATATTTTTCAAATATTGGAATTAAATTTTTTAAATAAGATGTTACAGGAATGGAATGAAGTGTTAGAATAGAAAAGAAAATAAGTACGTTGATATGTTTTGATAAAAGAAGTGCTTTTCTTTTTTCTATTAAAATTGATTAAGATGCAATAATTTAATTTGGTGATGAGCTCTTTATCAATGTTTAACGTAATCGACAACAAAATTGAGAATTATAAAGAGAAAGAAGAAAGCCTTTGAAATGCCCAAAAATATCGTGAAAATTGGTGAGACTGTACATACTGCTTCCCCAACTCTTTACGAAGGGTTTCGTAAAAATTTTGCAAAAGAAATCGATTGGAGGTCATATTACCAAAATATTTATGGACTAAGACACGAAAAATTGAGAAAATCGCTTAATTTTTATAATTTGCCACTAAACGCCTAAAAATGTCATGAAAAGAGGTGATATTGTAAGTACTGCTCCACCAACTCCCTACGAAGGGTTTCGTAAAAGTTCCACAAAAAGAATAGAAAGCGATATTATCAAAATATTCATGTGTGTTTACACATGAAAAACCAAGAAAGTTGCGTAATTCTTAAAAGTTGGCTTGTAAATGCGAGGCCCAGATCCATAGGCATTACACATGAAAAATCGAGAAATTTATGTAATTCCTAAAAAAAGCCTGTAAATGCGAAAATAGGCATTAAAAAGTGGTGTGAGTATACATGGTGGTTCACTAACTCATTAGGGAAGTCCTCATAAAGGTTTTTTTTATAAAAAAAATTGGGTGCTTCGAGGCGCCAGATCCATGGGCTAATACACACGAAAAATTGAGGAATTTGTGTAATTCCTAAAAAAGCCTGTAAATGCGAAAATAGGCATTAAAAAGTGGTGTGAGTATACATGGTGGTTCACTAACGCGTTAGGGAAGTCCTCATAAAGGTTTTTTTATAAAAAAAATTGGGTGCTTCGAGGCGCCAGATACATGGGCTAATACACACGAAAAATTGAGGAATTTGTGTAATTCCTAAAAAAGCCTGTAAATGCGAAAATAGGCATTAAAAAGTGGTGTGAGTATGCATGGTGGTTCACTAACGCGTTAGGGAAGTCCTCATAAAGGTTTTTTTATAAAAAAATTGGGTGCTTCGAGGCGCCAGATCCATGGGCTAATACACACGAAAAATTGAGGAATTTGTGTAATTCCTAAAAAAGGCCTGTAAATGCGGAAATAAGTATTAAAAAAAGTGAGTATAAGTAGTGATTCCCCAACTCATTATAGAGGTCATCATAAAGTTTTTTCAGAAATTTTTTTTTGGTGCTCCAAGGCTCCCGATCCACGGGCTAATACACATGAAAAATCAAATCGTTACTGTTAATAACGTTCTAACCATAAAACGTGTCACTGAGTAACAAATTAATAAAACATATTTGATAATGACACTTTTTGTCTCTTTAATTGAATGTCTTTTTGCCATTGATTTTCCTTGATCGGAATGATACTTCTTTTCCTTTAAACCTCACATATAAATTCACCCATACTTTTCCGGGTAAACATATATAGATAAAACCTAAAAAACGATATGTTTCATGTACTTCAAACCATATTTTTTGGTAAAATACTATCTCAAAGCGGAAAATCTATAATAATCACATAAGAGATATTACATCCCGCAATATTAGAAATTATAATATTGCTTAAGAAGTGAAAATGCTCATGACATGCCATATATAATATAAAGTATATTTATACAGCAATAATGCAATATATAAAATGTCAGAAGAATGTCTTTGCTTATTATGAAGGCTAAAACAATATCTATTATACAAGGATATTAATATATTATATGTATAAGCAAATAATACACATCAGTGTCTTATCCATTAATATCAAGATTAAGAGCGGAGAAAGTTTTATTTTTGAAATTTTTACGATACTTATACTTTTAAAAAGAATTAATTAATATCATGAGAAAAATTTGATTAATTCTATTCTAATTTTTGTAAATTGATAATTAATTTTAAATATATATTTTTAATAATGTGGACAAGTAATATGTGACGAACGAGAGTAGTAAAATGGAATGAAGGGAGTATCAACTATCAAACAAACACGAAAAGGCTTGAATAAGTAATATGTTAGTTACTTTATTGCTACTGTGGAAAATATTAGGTGGTACAACACTATAGATTAATTATGAAAAATATCATAGATGGGACATTAATTGAGGCTCAATTGATGCACGTCTTTTCCTTAATTGTATTTTTGTCAAGAAATTAATATTTATGGCAAATACTTTCTCCATTTACTATTACTTATCACTTATTTCTAAAACATATTTTCATTTTTACTTGTCACTTTTGATATATCAAGAAAAATTCCATGTTTTACTTTTGGCATTAAATATTTATTTCCCAAGATCTAATACTAAACATCACTTAATAAAGATAATTTGATAAAATAATTATTTTCTTAATAGGTGTGCTAAGTCAAATCATCACAAGTAAAAATGAACAGAGGGCGTATAATTTTTATGAACTTTTTAAATTTGTGCTGCTTCCCAACTAACTAACATATTACTAAGTCACTATTTGGCTATTCAAATTAACAAATACACACATTCAATCGATATAATTTAATATTTTATCCGATTTAATTATTTAGATTTGAATTTTATATGATCAACTAGTTTGAATTTACATCAAGTTCAAGCTCAAGATTTCAAAAAGCGTAAAGATTTGAATTCACATCAAATTCAACCTCGAAATACTATGAAGTATGAAGTATAAGGGAATTTTAGTAATTTAATTACATTTTTTCATATTAAGTATATAAATTTGATATATACGATTATAAATAATAATTATGACTCCTTGAAAAGGATTCGAAAATGGCACGAAGAAATTTAAGTAGGTTTAATTAATGGAACACCTATATTATATTGCTATACCTTTCTTATGCTAAAATGCTTAACAATAATCCTTTCTCTTTTGTTTATGCCTAGAATTATTGTTAGTATAACTTGTACTCTTTTTAACTGAAATTAAATGTTATTTTAGAAATATGATATAATTACGGTGAAGGATGAAGATTACATCGGTGATGAATGAGGTCACAGGCTTCTTAATATGATTTGGACAATTCTCTTTTTTTATTTAATTTTTGAACTTAGATTACACTCAAAATTCATTTGATATATTATGGTCTAAAAATTAGTCAAATAGATCCCGATAAGCAAAAAGAACCAAATAAATTATGGATGTGATATATGTATATGGATGAGATACTCAAAGCCATAAATTGATTACAAATGCCTAATGCCACCCCTATTTATACTTGTGTAGGGGTGATTTAAGATACTAAAAATCTAGATTATTCTAATCTTTTCTACAAATATCTCCCTTAAATATCTAATACTCTACGCTATCTAGATTTTTGACCTTATATCAATATACTTTTTTCGGTAAAAGATGTTATACTAACCCCCTTCCGACATTTGATGTTATTAATTTTTTTTTTAATTATAATTATTGAGATTTAAACGATGCTTTAAATTTTGGCCTCTTGGCCATCGACCTGTTTTGACTGAGACTTCCAATTAATGATATAATTATTTGAAGAAAATAATAAGAAGGTAGTAAGTCTAGTAAAATCAACATACACCTCATATTAGTAATTTGAAACACAATTTTATGTCTTAATTTTCTTTATGAAATGTTAGGCTAAGAAAAATTCATGTAGAGATATATATATATATATATATATATATTTCTTGAAAAAAAAATGACTAAGTCAAATATCACTATGTTGAAACTAGATACTATCTTCGTCCACTTTTAGTTGTCTCTTTTGTAACGTTAAATTATAAAAACTTTGATTAACATTTTATGATGTATTTTTTCATCATCTTAATATGCAAAAATTTGCAATTTATAGCACTTTTTGTATAGTTTTTGATTATCTAAATTTTTTGTTTAAAATATTGAATTAATGTAATCTAATTTAACTTTGAAAACTAGTCAAATTGACTTTCAAAAAGCGCAACATAACAAATAAAAGTGGACGGAGGGAGTATAATCTATCAACAATAATAAACATGTTTAATTTTCTTTTATAGAAATTGAATTAAACTGGAGTTCATTTTTTGACTTATTCTTAATTACTCTCTCCATTTCAAATTAATTGAATTGTTGAAACATTTTTCATTTCTCAAATTAATGTAATTGTTTAATTTTCAAGACTACTTTTAGAATGTTCTTTCAATTTTACCCTTTATTAGTTTGTATTGAAATTAGTTATTAATTAATTTTTAGTTATTTTAATCATAAATTTGACAATAATTAATAAAGATAAAAATGAAAAGTTATGCCTAGTTTATGTCACAATATTCTTTTCTTAATTGTAAATATATATAAAAAATGTCCTTTGAATTTTAGTGATTTCATGATCTTTTGCTTGCTCTCTTATTATAATGTCGTGAACAAAGTGAAATGAAAAACATAGACCGAAATGAGCCCACATTTTAATGAGTTGGGATGAAAATTGAGGAAATCTATATCTATGTATATCTATATATATTTTTATATTAATAAGCCACAATGCAACTATCATTGTAACTATCTTGTTAGCTTTCAACCAAAAGTTAACAAGATTTTTAGTTACATATTTATTATTTACTTAAATAATAAATATGTCATTGTATGAGCTATTTATTACTCATTCCTTTTGAATTTGTTAATCTGTATTTTGATCTGACACATAGTTTACGAAAGTAAATTAGATTTTGAGAAAAAACGTTAAGTGATACTTGAAGTTGTCCCAGATTTTCAAAAAGACACCTTAACTTTGCGTGCATCCTATTACCCCACAAAACATTCAAAATCACAATAAATACACATTTTTTACACAATATTTTCACTTTGGACAAAAATATCCTTCGAATGTGCAATTTCTTAAAAACAAAAAGTCGGACCCATTATTGATGTATTGAAGGATGCTTTGGTAATTTCCTATGATGAATTCGTTTTGTTTGTTGTTTAATTTTTTTAAATAATTGTATAAAATATTATGAATCACGATAATTAATTATTTAAATATTTAAAAGATACAAAAATATATAAAAGATCTGATTGACTCTTCAAATTTTACCGGTGACACATAAATTGGGACAAATGAAATAATATATATTATTTAAAAATTTCTTAGAAAGTACTATGAATTACAGTAATTAACAGTAGAAATATTTCAAAGACAAAAAAAAAATGATTGAATCTCAAATTTTTTTTAGTACTACATAAATTGAGAAAGAAGAAATGACCCCTATTATTTGAAAATGGCGTAAAAGTATTACAAATCATACAATAAGAATTAACAATTTAAAATTTTAAAAGACTTTAATGCTTTATACTTATTCTATTTCCACTTTGGACAAAAAATATCCTCCCAATATGCATATTTTTTTAAACAAAAAGTGGGACCCATTATTGATGTATTCAAGGATGCTTTGGTAATTTTCCTATGATGAATTCGTTTTGTTTGTTGTTTAATTTTTTTTAAATAATTGTATAAAATATTATAAATCACAATAATTATTTACTTAAATGTTCAAAAGATATAAAAAAATGTAAAAGATCTGATTAACTCTTAAAAAATTTTCGGTGACACATAAATTGGACAAATGAAATAATATATATTATTTGAAAATCACTTACAAAGTACAATAATTTACAGTAATTAACAATAGAATATTTTTAAGACAAAAAAAATTGATTGAATCTCGAAATTTTATTAGTACCACATAAATTGAGAAAGAGAAATAACATTTATTATTTCAAAATTGCGTAAAAGATATTACAAAATCATACAACAATAATTAGCAATTTTAGAATGTTAAAAAGAACATAAATTTATTTTTTTTAACCATAGTTAACAATAATTAAAAATTTAAACTATTTTAAATTAATATTAAAAGTTTGATTAAACTCTTTAATTTTGCTTTGTCACATAAATTGAAACAAAAAATGATACATATTGGGCCCGTGCTAGCACAGGCTTCGATGTTTAGTATTATAATAAAGGAGAATGACAAAACGGTGATGTGGCGCTCTCTATGGCCTCCATTGTCATTTTTCTTTTTTCTCTTTTTTTTTTTTTGAATATTTCTCAATTATATTACTTTTAAAAGTTATTTTCATAACTCACACTTCTTCATCTTCATAAATTATACTTTTAATTAGTATTAATAATATTCATAACTTTCAAACCTTTTATATTCATAACCCCCAAAAAATTCAATTTTACATTAAATCAAAGTATTCAATGCCTTTCTTTCTTTGGAGACAAATGACATTAAATTAAAATGTTTGCTTCAATATGCTTAAGAAGCCAGAATTATTAAAGTTCATTTTAACTTTATGTATTCTTTTGTTGGAGTAGCTTTCTTTTTATTTTGTATGTAGTTTGTTGATGATTTTTAAGAATTTTTGTTTTTTTTTTCCTTTTTGTTAATCTTGTTAGAACTTTTGTTATATATGTTGTATGTTGTTTAATATATTGATAGATTTTTAGGAATTTTTTTGTTTTTCCTTATGTTAATCTTATTTGAACTTTTATGGTAGATGATGATGAAGACACTACATGTAGTATATTCAGAGAACATATTATGATGATAGCAACTTATGCAAGAAGAAGAACAATAATATACTCAGTGAGAATGATAGTGACTTATGCAATGAATCAAATTTTGTTTAAGCAGATATTTCTTCTTTTGATGCATATACATCAAATTTATTCTTCAGTCTTTATTGAATCTATAATAATTTCTTTTTATGAATTTACAGGTTACTTTGCAATCGCATAAAACACAAACAAATTTGCGTGCGTAGTTGATTAAATTTTTTTAATATAAAATTCCTACATGTATTATAATTATTATCTTTTGTTAATTGTTTCTTTCGTATCCACCGGCACGTCATACTGTTTTTTATTCTATTCTTTTATTTATAAAATTTTAAGTTTTCTTTATTAATTATTCTATCATTCTTCTTTAGTAATCATTTTTTTTCTTTTTCTCTTTTTCCATTTCAGGAAACAATCTTTTTCTAATGCTCTCAACAAAAAATTCACATGTAAATAATATATTCTAACTATCACTAGTTGCAATTCCTTTGAGAGAAATTATTTGTCTATAATATAGTGTGGTAATTCTTCCTTTCTCTTCAATCTAGCTATAATTAGATCATTCTTTAAATAAGTAACAATTATATTTTCTTAGTTAACTATTTTTAGAATGTAACTTTGTTTGTACTTTTCGAAATACGTTTCAATTTGTAAGACAATTATTTATGATAGGCCAAATTGATGTTCTCCTATTTTTTCAATTCTCATATATCATTATTACAGTTTATTGGTGTGAATTCTTGAGCTTATAATTTGTTTTAAAAAAAAAACATAAATGATTATATAGGATGAAACATTTCTGTAAAGTTGTTTGTCTGTCTTTATTCACTTTCTTACCTAAGAAATGAATCTTTATTTTTTTCATTTTTTCTTTGAGAAGAATCTTTAATGTTTTGAATGAATTATTGGTATTAAAAGTTTTTAATTTATTTAAATATGACAAATAATATTAAATAAAAATTAGTTAAGATAGAAAACAAATTTTTAGATATTCCATAAAACTAGTATACATACCCGCGCGTTGCGCGGATATTTTAAAATATAATAATTTTTAAACTTAAAAATAATTAATATGAATTATTATTATTGAGTAACAAAAGTGCATGTATATAATAGTAGGATATAGTTTTTAAAATTTTAAATTAATTTTATATAAATAATTAATATATTTTTATAATATTAATTAGAAAAATTTTAGACATTATAAATGCCACCAACATGATATTATGAAAAAAAATCACACTATTTTAAGTCATTTCGTCATAGTGCATAATAAAGATAATCATTAATAAATATGAAATAATTAAGAAATAGAACTTACTGAACATTTTCGGCAAAATTATGTGAATCATCTTCTTCAGTTATAAAATCCCAGATGATTGCATATATGTTAGCACATACTATGTCTTCATTGCAATATTTTTTAATAGTTCGTCAATTTATTTTTGTATCCAACATATATTTTTCCAAATAATAGCATAAAACATCATTCTCTATAATGCAAATAACATCTCCAAACTAAATGTAAAAGATAAGGCAAAAACTAATAGAAATTGATAGAAAATTAGGAAAGCAAAATAAGTTTCCTACATGAAAAATACGATAGCACAATCTCTTAAAATGTAAATTTGAAAGTAATATGAAGTGAACATCAGATTTGCCTACTCTTAGCAAGAATGTTAATGACTTCTTCCTTCAGTTTTACCATTGAAAATATAACACATTGTACCTCGTGACAATTTTATTGATATATTTATATTAATATTTTAAATGGTAATGTGTTGCTTAAAATTGTTTTGATTCTTTTTAATTTTATTTTATGTAGCGTGAATTCAATTGTACAATCTTTATCATTAGAATGACTTTTTTCCCATAAATTGTAAAAAAATTTCTTCTTTAATTAAAATAAGTCTGAAAAATTAGTACTTGTAAATTTAACAAATGACATAGTAGATTTCCTCACAAAAGCAATATACACACACAAACACACACACACACCACCACTTTCAACTTGACATTTTCATGTTGCGGGGATCACATCAACTCAAATCTGCAAGATATAAAACAATTTTAGTGCATGGTAATTTTTTTTATATTAGAAACTCGCATGATAAATAAAGAAATATATTTATTATAATATAAATAATCAACAACCACCCATACTCCTTTATACAACAATTTTTCCTTTCAAACTATTATTTTATTAGAAGAAGAACAATAGACAGTAAATTATTAATCAACTGTAACAACTATCAACCATATTGATAGTTGATAGAAGTACACATTTTTGGTATGTAATTTAAAAAAATCTTGGATAGTTTTTCATACCTAATTTTAAATTAATGCATATGATAATTCACTGCTTGAAGCAATACATTTATGCATTGAAGATGAATTTCTCACTCTGAAAAATGATTGTTCTAAAGGATAATACTAACAAAATGAATAAATTTTTTCTGAAAAAAGCAACATTTATTTATAGAATGAATGAAGCAAATGGATAAAGTAGGTGGCTGCCTTTATTATAGGAATTCAAATATAAAAGGTGGTTACATATTTGAAAAAAACCATTTTCAGATATGTTTTTTCTTTTCAAATTTAAATTAAATCGTATTTGATTATCCTTTAAGCAAATTTTCAGATTTAAATGGGAAGTTAGATAAACATGGAATTTATTAGATTTTACCTTCTTCTTTTTTTTGGGTGTTTTTTTATATATATTTTCTTTTTAAAAAAAGTAAATAAAATTCACGAGTTGGTTATTTTTTTGAAAAAATCACATTTAATTAGTGGCCATTTTACTTTTCATTATTATTATTATTATTAATTATTAATAAGAGTTAAGTTATTTAATTTTTATTTATTGAAAATGGTTGATTCACAACCCTTTTGATTTTCTTTTTCATTTATACTTTCTCAATTTATAAATTTATTATTTAAATGATTTTTCCATATTAATTAGTGGCCATTTTTGCTTTTTATCTATTATTAATAAGAGTTAAAAACTTTAATTTTTATTTTTTGAAAATGGTTGATTCAC